>NC_067481.1:89047008-89347008 GCF_947179515.1 Apodemus sylvaticus | reverse complement strand
GGCTTTTTTCAAAAGGAACACTTCTAAGCTTGAAGGAAATCAACTTGTCTACACTACTTATTAGTGCAAGCACACGCGTGCATGTACCTATTCATGCATGTGTGGAGCTCAGAGATCAATATAGGCTTTTTTTTCCCACCCTACCCCCTTATCTTCCGAACCAGGATTTCACTGATCTGAGAGCTCACCCTTTGGCTAGACAGAGCTGTTCAGTAAGTGCCAGTGATTCTTTAGTCCCTGCCTCCCCGTGCTAGGATTACAAGGTGTCCCTGGCTCTTACATAGGTGCACAGCTCTAACAAAGGCCGCAACTTTCCTGGCTGAGCCATCTATACTGCACTTACGAACGAGCAGCTTACTATATCAGAGGTGGAGATGGCTATGGGTAAGAATATCTACAGAATCTTTGACTGTAAGAATGGAAGAGTTTGTACTCATGCAGTTGATATCCAGCCTTATTCCTTACTCCTCACTGGGCAGATCACCTAAGAGTTTTATACTCTGGTTTCCTGTTTTGTAAGATAAAAATAATAACAGCTCCTACTTTATGTGATCATTATAAGGATTAAATAAGAAACTATGAATTTATTGGAATATAATAAATGTTCCAATCATCATTCATTACTGATGAGATACTAAGACAGATTTAGAAAAATCCTTTTTTACATTCACTTGTGTGCTCCCCAATCTCACATGATGTTAGAAGTCCCTATGAATGTGGCCGTCTTCACCATTAGCATCTTTGCAGATGAAAAAATTTAGATGAGCTTTTCAGTGTGGACCCTAGTTTCATATGCTTGGTGTCCTTATTAAAAAGGACAATTTGGATACAGAGATAGGCAAAGACACTATCTAAAGATGGAGCTGCATTGTCACAGGCTATTGAAATACTAGAGCCAGAAGAGAGGCCATCTTAGCTCCTCTCTAGGGAGCCTAACTGAACTCCCATTGGCCTTGAACTTCTGGCTTCCAGAACTGTAAGACAATGTCCTTTGGCTGTAAGCTGCTTGGTCTGTGGTATCCCTTATGGCCACCCTTGCAGATTAACACATCATCTTCTAAAAGCACCACACTAGAGATGTATGAATGGAAAATTTCTTAGAAGTAGCTATTCTGCATCTATTTTCAGAGATGTAGAAACTTGGTTTTTGAGTATAAAATCACCCAAATCAGTTACTCTTGGGTTTTGGATGCATCAGATAATTCCAAGCATCTTTTCCCTTGTTGCCTTCCATCCGTGGATATAGGAAAACATTCCTAGGCTCTCCTGAAATAAGAGACATCCGTATGACATAGTTTTGACTTGTGAGATATAACTAAAATTGTGTATTTCATTTGTATGAGTATTGGAGGAAAAATGATCTTGTCTATTTGTAGTGAAATAAAACTTTAATCTTTCCTTTCCTCTTTCCCCCTACTCCTCAAAGATGGATCGGATGCTGGAGTAACCTTAGCTGCCAGGGGACAGGAAGGTTATAAAGCCAGGTAAAGTGGCCCAAAGGCAGGTATTAGCAATATGGAGACCCAGGCAGAGTCCAACCTGCTGGGAGCATGAACAGCACAGGACCCTGACAATGTTTAGTTACCTATGTGAGGAAATTAAGAATTTCGATACGAGCCAGTTTTAATGGCTGACAATGTTGTAAGTTATGAGGGAAAGAACCCCTTATAGGAAAACGTCTTTTCTTTTTAAAATATTTATTTTTATTTTAAAAAAAGTTATGTGTATGCATTAGTGGGTATACGCACAAGAATGCAGGTACCCACAAAGGCCAGAAGAGGGTGACAAATACTCTGGAGCTGGAGTTACGGGAGGTTTTGCGTGGATGATGTAGGATCCAGAGACCAACTGTGCTTCCAGTGAGAACAATACTCTTAGCTGCTGAGCCAGCTGTTGAGGTCCTGCAGTGGATAAAACATGGGCTTTGGAACTAACTCTTTTTGATCCTCAAACCCAAAGCACCAAGTGTATGTCCCTTTAGTAAATCATTTAATTATCTGAGTCTCTTTCTATAATTATAAACAGGAAGATAGAGTCATAGAAACAATGAGTTAGATATTGGACGAGGAGTTTTTGAACATAATAGGTCCTTAACAAATGGTTGATTTTGAGCTATATCTCATGGAAAAGAAATTTGGAATAGACCTAGACTCAGAGGGACCACTTTCTTCTTACGGGACTGAGTGGACCAGCTTTGTTCCAATAACTTCTTCAGACTTCACACTGCTCTTTGTCTCCACTGAAGAGGGTCAAAGACAATGATCATGAAAAAAATAACACCAAGAGTAATGAAAACTCCTGTTTTTTTTTTCCTTTAAAAGATGTGATAGTGAAGGGAGGTATTCAATTATAAATCAGCAGGTACGACTGATATTTTGGATCAGGTAATCTTTTATTTAAGGGATGTTCTGAGCACTATAGGATAATCAGCTATATTCTTGACACCCCTCCCCCACCTACCATCCTTTACCACTGACAACTCATAATTTCTATGGACATTGTGCAGTATTGTCATATGTGGATAGACCCGTTGTCAGTGGGTAGAGCATTGCCCCACTGATCTAATATGAAGGGCAACCGAACCCTGGTATACCAAAGATCTTGCTGGGTGAATCTCACTGGGGGCAGCCTGTAAGTGGTCCTCAATACACTGTATTCTGGAACACAGTTGCAAAAATGGAGAAATAGTTTTGCACATCTCTGGGCCTTGACCACCTCCTTATGGGCAAAGGCTGAGGTGACCTGTTATTACTCCATTAGAATGCAAAGTCAGGAGTAATAATATTTGGACTACTGCATCAATATGTGCCAAGGATCTCTTTGAATCAAGTCATCTTAAAGGACAAACTATTTGATAGTCCGTCAAAAGGCCTTGTGGGTTCCCATCCATCCTTTTCACACAAAGCTGTTATGGTCAAGAGGATCAGCACAGGAGCAGCTAAGAAAGGCAGGTATCATCAGAGATGGCACCTCATCCCATAGTGTTTGGCAATACCCTGATCTGAATCTTTATGGGGCATTTGTTCCCATTTCACAGCCTGTGCTTACCAAGCCCCTCTGCTCTCATCAGAGGGTTTGGAAGCCCTCTGATTGCTGGTCACTGGAGTGACCCAGTAGGCAGTCTTTGGATCTGGCTTTCTTTCTCCTCAGCTCTCAGTAACTTTCGGAATTCTCCCTGAACACGGCACACATTGGCCAGAATCCCCATTCAGTTTTATATAAACAGTCTTGGAGCTGATACTCATTTACATTTCCTGTTGGGTCTTTTGGGGAGCCCTTGGTTTTAAGATTGCGAAAATGCTGCTCTAAGAGACTCAGTTGCTACACTACGAAGCACTGGAGAGGCCAAAACTCGAGGGAGAGGCTGCCGCGCATGAAAATTCATTATACACATTATTTCATTATACACTTGAGAAATGACAAGTTGCTTTGTAAGAACAGTGTAAGCTGTCCTCTCACAACTTTACCCACGGTTAAGAGCCTGTTCACTTCATTCCGAACTCCACTCTAAACTTCTTCTGGATGTCTTACAACCCTCATGCAGTCTCTGAATTCCTAAGAGTAGGTTCCCTTTGTATTTTAAAGAGGGTTTCAGAGTGTTGTCAGTACGAGACCACAACCAGACACAACATAGTGATGTGGTGATTGTCTAACCTGTCTGAGGAGCTGCCATATTTAAATACAACATAAAATTCCTCTCCACATTTATGACTGAGCTATGGACTTGAAGGGGATGTACAATATGAGCACACCTCACATAGACAGAACATCTAACCCCAGTGATGTCTTTGCTGGGTAAACACGCAGGCTGTAGGGATAAGTTCATCAGACATTATGGTATGGCCTCTCAAGCATGGTCAAGTACAGGAGGTATGTGTCTAACCTCGGTCCTAACTAAGATTGGAAATGGTTATTGATTCAGAATGCTAAATACTGTGAATTGTGTGGTACCCTGCGCAAATCGTGGTGCCTCTAGTGATATGGCATCACTTTGAAAAAAAAAAAACTAGGCAGAAATAGGATGCATAGCTTTGTGGCCAAGGCTAGTTTCCTGATCCCCTGAAGCAACAAGGAGATTTGAAGAGGTGCGAAAAAGTATGGAGATAGAAAGAAAGCACAGAGACACAATTACAGCCTAAATTTAGGATCATCCAGGCAGCAGATCTAGACAGCACAAACTGAAGTGCTTCCAGAGCCTAAATTACCTTGCTTAGTTTAGAGACGAATCCTCAAACTCCCCAGGTGGACGTGCTGGTTTATGCTTGACTCTGGGCACCTAACATCCGAGAGGGCACTTCATATACTTCAGTCAAATGTTAAAGCACAGAAAATAAATGGAAACCTCAGTGTGGAGCAAGGGGAGGTGGAGGGAGAAAGGCAAAGGCTCACTCCCTGATGTCTAGCCCTCTCTGCCCAGATCCACAAAGCCATAACCAACTCCATCCATCTCACCCTTCTGCCCGGGTACAGTGAGTCAGCCTCATTTGCAGACACACAGGCAGATGCGTTAGAGTCGAAAGCTGCTCCCGCGGTGCATAGGTAGCAGATTCGTCATCCTTTCCAACCTGCTCCCCACCAGCTGATCAAAAGGCAAGCTTCTCCTTTTAAGATTTTCATCTGTCAGCTTCCCTGCCCTGAATCAAACAGGGCAATGGTACAGCCTCTCCTGACCACAGCCTGCATCTGAAAAGGCAAGTGCCTTCAAGTCCTAGGGTGTGTTTTCTATTTATAAATGAGTATGCTGAACTTCAGTGGGTATAGCCCAATGTTTCTCCTCAGATTCCTAGATCTGCATCCCATAGAAGGTCCGTGTGATGGCGGAATTTCGTTAGCCTTTTAGAGTTTAGTTTTAGCTTAGTTCTGCCCTTCTTTTCCTGCACAGACATTCATACAAAATCCAAAGTGAATGCCTCAGAAGGGGTCTTGATGGGTTTCATTGGATCAAAAGGCTCTCTCATAATAAAGAAACCGCACAGAGATTTACTGAGTGCATTAAAAAAGAATGGCTTCCAGCCAGCTCTGGTAGAATTACATAGCAATAAAAAAGGCTTTGGCCAACCATGCTTTTAGAAAAGTGAGTGGTGACTTAAAGATTGTGTGTTAAGTTTTAATTTTTCAGAGTTCTCCTTTTCTGACAATAATAATTAATAATGAAAAAAAAACCCTGAAAGATGTATTATAAAATTCTCTCTTCTTCATCTCAACAAGTCAACACAAAACAAATTGTATTTTAACCCAGATTTTCCTTGGTTGGAAGCAGTCTCTCTCGGGAGTCTCTCTGAAACTCAGTGTTTGCAGGGTCTCCTCTTTCATGGGCCATCACTACCACACATCCACTGATTGCAGCCAGTGCCTTCTGAGAAGTCTCCCTGCCTCCCCTCTCATTCCCCAATCTATCCTGAATCCTCAATCAATTAGTAAATAAATATTTATGGAGCCTCTAGCAGGTAATTGACATGAAATCATGTCATAATTTTATCACATTACACTCTCACTTATGAACTTAGAGTACCTCCCCACTGCCAAATTAATCAAATTAAACCTCCTGCCAGATTTCAAGACCATCTATCATCTGGTGAGGTTCTAGCTCCATTTTTAACTGGCCGAGTCAGGTGTCCTCATGACCATGTTCCTTCCTGACTAAGTCCTGTCTCTCTCATCACCCCTGTTGAGCTTTTTACTGTCTGAAGAGCTTCCAGGCCACTTCCTGGTTCCATTCTATCTGTTTTCCCAGGACTGAGCTAAGCTGTGACCTCTTCCATCCAGTCATCCTCAACTATAGGGGTTTCCCCTTTTTTCTACATTCTAATAGCCTAATCCCCAAATTCCAATTTAGCATCTCCGTGTGTGTTTTCCCTCTAATGAGATTATGTACCAAGCAAAAATAATTTTTAAAAAATCAATATCTGCTTTAAACTTTGCATAGAGTAACGATGAGAACCACAACACTATCATTATAGCTGTTACCCACCATTCCTTCTTGTTAAATACAACAAAAGTCTGGAATTTTAATCTACTTTC
The DNA here is from genome assembly GCF_947179515.1 of Apodemus sylvaticus. Lineage (NCBI taxonomy): Eukaryota > Metazoa > Chordata > Mammalia > Rodentia > Muridae > Apodemus > Apodemus sylvaticus. Next base: position 89,340,987 of record NC_067481.1, on the reverse strand, counting down.
CCATGAGCCCTCAGTTAACAAGGGCTGAGGTTGGAACTTCCTTATGCAAATTAAGGCTTTCTTCCTTGGATGATCCCATTACCCAGGTGGGCCTCACAGTGAAAACTGAGATGGAGGTGATGAATTTGGTTTCCAGGTAAACAATGGTCCTTGGTGGCTGAAGTTTCAGTGAGTCATTGTCACAAGAAAAGAGGTCTCTCTTAGTGTGTGAAAAAGAAAGGTTCTCTCAATTTGATAATCTAGCCTCCTTAGCATAGGTATTCCCTAAGCCCTTCTGAATTATCAAATGGCACTCATTTTGGGGACCCTTTAGCCCCTTTGGTCAGATGGCTTACATAGTTTCCCAGAAGCCATGTTGATCCTGAACCCCGGGGCGGCAGGGGGGGGGGGAGGGCTTGGGGGTGAGGGGTAGGGGGTGGAGGAGGGTGAATTTTCAGATACCGAACTGAGAAAGCTCGGGTGCAAGGTTGTTTTGCTTGAAACTCAAAGCAAAAACTTCCTGTGACATTTAAGACATCCCCAGGAAAGGGCTGGTGAGCCCGGGGTGGGCAAACCACCCACGCCAGTCCTGAGCAGTATCCCCCGACCATTCTGCCGTCTGGCTCACAAATTTCAGCGGGCACCCAGGTGGAACCAGCTCAGATTGCAGCTCATTAGCTCAGCCGAATAGGAGTTTAAGGGAAAGTGTGTGGTAAACAATGGTAATCCCGATTTAAGCAGGAGAAAGCGACCTTTTTCTCCTCCCTAAAACAAATCGCTGTTCTTGGGCGGCTCGTCACCCGTTTTACTATTACTGGTTAATACGACCGCAGGCAGAGGATGCAGCTGAGGCCCCGCTGAACAGGCTCCACAGTCAGGCTGCACATAATCCCTCATGTAATGAAAAACCTATTTCTATTTCTGAGCCCTCACTACTCTTCATACTGAAGAGCCTTGTGCCTGTCACACATTTATGGAAGCTTATTACTCATCCAGGCAGCGGGGCCCAGTTAGTATTTGGAATTATATTTTAAATCACAATTTTTCTATTATTTATTTTAGGATTCCAAGGCTGCGGAGAAAGCATGTCAGTGTTATTCTTGATGCGCATTCAAAGGCATTAAAGCCTCAAGTCAAAATTCTTTGCTACCTGGAGAATCTTCATGCACAAGTGGAAGCCCTGCCCTCAAGACACCATGGCGACCCTCCCACAGACTCTTCTGCGATTGGACAGTGGAGACTGGGCGTGTTTGGATCGACTTAATCCTTGCTGGCCATGGGTTTTAACAAACCTCAGCATGCTTCCCCCCCCCCCCCCCCTTTGGCTTCCGAAGATAAATGGATAGTCTTTTAGGATGCCAAGGACAGGACTGTGAACAGATAGACCAGAACCACGGCCTCATCTTCCAGTGGAAAAATAAGAGCCGGTTTAATCTCAGTCAGAGGATTTTCTGAACTGATCATGAAGTAAGCTTCCCTTTATCTGCAAGGCTAGTGAACATGTGGTTTTTACCTTGTTCTATAGACCAATGAAAATTAGTGCTCCTCTACATCTTCTCTTGGCTCTTTCTGTTGCCTATGGAAAAACATGTATGTGTATATATATATACCCCCATATATATATGTATATATATGTGTATTTGCACATGTTTGTATACATACATACAAATGTGTATCTGTGTATGTATATACTTAACCATACAAACATATATTACACACACACACACACACACACACACACACATTCCTGACTACACAAAGGCACACTCTCTCATATCTCCTTCCCCTTCTTCTGAATCCTGCTTTTCTCCACATACTTTCCATTTGCATATAAAATATTCCCCACCATTAGGGTTTGTACCCCGTTGGCCCATCAGCAGGATGAAATATTGGCCCAAATATGACAGCATTCCTGACAGAAGACAAGAACCCTTTCTTGTTTCCTCAGTTCACGCCTAGCTTCTCTTCCTTCAGAGTCTGTCTCTACATTTTTACCATCAGATTCCCACATGAGTTCTTTCAACAAAATGCTTGCTGTATAATAATACCTTCTTGGTGAGGGAGTTTCAAAATGTATGAGGCTATAAGCTATAGGCCAATTCCATCCACTCTGGAACTTCCTCAGTTTGTGTGTTTTTTGTTTTGTTTGGTTTGGTTTTGTTTTTAATTTGGCTATCCTGTTTTGTCTTGTGGAAGTCACAGGCAAAGCAAAATTTCGGGGGTAATAGTAGAGTACTTGTCAATATATGCCAAAGAGAATTCTCAAAGAGTATAGGCGAAACTGAAAAGGCGACTTAGATATACTTGGCTTCTATGTGACCTCAGGTTTTTGTTGTTGTTGTTGTTTGTTTTTTGTTTTTGGGTTTTTTTGTTTTGTTTTGTTTTTCCCATGCCGTGGCAGAGTTCTCCCTTGGCTTGTCACACCGCTGTTTAATAAATCCCACAGTCATAAAAACACAACAGACAATTTTTCTTCCTTCAAGGCAAATCTAATCTCGGCTCTTTCTTTGGTCCCACTCTCCCATTTCCCTCTGACATTAAAACAAGCCATCAGTATTTCATTACAATACAGCTATCATCTCTGTGTGGTCAGCTGACCTTTCTGAGGGGCTTAATTCCTGTCAGTTTTGAAGAGCAGAATAAAACACCATGCAGTCAGCAGCCACATCCTCACAAAAGAAATGAAGACATTTCTTCCGAGACAGGGTCAGGACCATAGGGCCTTAGGCAGTGCCTTTACCCCAGTGACTCTAGGAAGAAAGAACATTGGGGTGGGAGCTGGGGGCTGAGAAAAAAAAAGTCACAGCTCAACAGATCAGTAAAATTTTAAAAAGCCCCAAATGAAATTAACTGCATGGTCTTTTCTTATTCCGTATATTACTCTTAGGGACAGAAAGGATGAATGTGGACTTTGTTCAAAGATGGGTTAACGGTTGCGCTGTTTGGGACAGGGGATGGGGCAGAGGAGGCAGTACGGTCTCTATCTGTTCAAATGCCAACAAACATTGAGAAGGGCAGAACAGATGCAAGCAGGACGGGAAGCTGCTCGACTGAGGCCACACCAAATTTGCCAGCTAAGGATTTCATCAAATGTGCACATGGAAGGGATCCGGGGGAAGAAAGAGAAGTGGATAATGAGAACAGAAATATTTTGGAGGAACAAGTTGTAGTGTTTCACAGCATACTGAGGTAGCTGTAATGTATAACAATTTATAGGATGCTTCGTAAAGAACCGGAAAAGAGGTGTTTGAGGGCTCCCAACACTCCCATAAAGGAATGATAAATGTTTAAGGGTGGAAATGTTAACTATGCCTATTTGATAATTTCTTACTATATACATGGACTCATCACTGCATCCCATAAACTCATATAATCCTTTATGTGTCCACTAAACCCACACAAACTAAACAAAGCTTCTGAAAAGAACATCAAGGGCAGAGTTGTTTGTCAGAGCCATGAAGGGGGTGTGTATTGATGTGACCCTGTCTACCTGGGCCAGATAGGGCCACTGTTCTCCCCCTCTTTTCTCCATTATTGTCCCCAGCCTCTTGCTATATTGTGATCAAGGAGTAGGCACTGTCAGTGTGGTCCGGTTAGGATACAAAGATTTGGTTAAGCAATGGCAGTTCCTTCCTCCACTGCATTGTGTTGGGAGACTGTGTTGTGGGGTGACTTTGAATGAGTCTAGTAGATATTCACTTAATGCCACGGAGATATTCAAAGCAAGGCAATGAGAGAATCTGGTCTAAAACGGTTCTTCTCTTGTTGACATTTGAATAGGAGTGAAGACACTTGGGAATGCATTCACGAGATTATGAAATAAACACAGCCACTGTCTGGCTTCAAAGGGACAGTTAAGACACCAGATCTGAAGGTGAATGTGATTTGGAAACCCCAACTTTCCATGTTCCCCTAGGCACTAACAACCACATGGGTTCTTTCTTTTCTCCACATCATTCTCAGTAGCAAGGGCTGTAGCTGAATTACGGAGATATCAATTAGACACAACGGAAGATAAACCACCCTCGGTGCAAAATGATTTTGCAGGATGAGTTATTCTTTAGTGTCCTCTTCATAATATATTTGAAATATAGATTGATGCCCAACATTAGACACATTACTCTCATCTATTAGGCAAGAGCCTGCTGTGTCTATAAACTCAATTTCCTCTATCGTGGTAGCTTTCTGGGTTATTGGGATAAATGTTGAGCTGTCCACTATTGTTTATCTTAGTATTTCATAAGGGAGCTAAAAACGTAATGATGTCAGATGAGGGGTGTAACATCCCCTTCTGTTCTCAATGGCTGCTTTTCTTCTCAGTATGTTAGTGGCATGACTGCTTTAACGCGTGTAATTTGGTATGCTGGGGCCCAGACCTACTGTACTCTTCTAGTTTCTCCATATTTTATCCTCCTTGATAGAATTTCATAGTCTTCATTGTTGACTTAATGCTTCTAATTTATTCTTTTCAGAGTCTATGCATTTTCCTTTGGTTCTTAAACTTAATCCCATCCCCTTTGATATGAATTCCTTTTTCTGGCTTTTGACTTTGCACTCCTGACATCCCAAGAAGTGTAAGCTAATCAGAGGCCAGGTTTTTTTTTTGTTTTTTTTTTTTTTTTGTTTTTTTGTTTGTTTGTTTGTTTGTTTAGAAGCTTTACAAATTTTAAAATTTGGAAGGGAGGTGAGGGCATTGTCATTTGATAACAGACTAGATGGCAAGAGACACAAACGACCTCACTTTCTTCTCAGTGCAATGATCCGGTATTCTACCTTTCAGGGGGAGAAAACAGATGATGATGGACCGTTGACTCATACCAATAAGTTAATAAAAAGCTTTTTAGTATAGCTTCTGTCCCCTGATGGTCCTGAGAAATAGGAAACTCGCGCCTTTTATCACTGTTATGTGCCTGATTAACATTAGACTTCCAGTCACTTATGCAAAACATAACTTACCCCAGGCTTTTTAAACCTTCCTATTAGCTGTACACTTTTATGGGGGTTGCCTATAAGACTATAGATGAAAAAGAAAAGTCAAGTAAAAATGTCCTTGATTCTGGGATTGGTCAGCAGATTCCTGTACACTGTGTAACCAATCAATCACATGGCAAAATAAAATTTCATACTCAATGGAAAGGCATAAACTCACATAATAAGACTATAGATATATTCTTAATAAATTTTAAATTAACATAAATTAGTAATACATAATATTAGCATACAACATTATAAGATTTCTTCCCCCTGTTGGAAAGAGAGTAACCCCACAATTCTCTGGAGATTCGGGACGTCTGTAACTCTTGTTATTAAAAGAAAATTTAAATACATATACTCTAAATTTAGCTAATTCCCCCCAGAAGTCTATGGTGATAAAATTTAGGACATAAAGTAGCTTTAAAACCAGTTTGAAAAAAAAATGCATCTAATTCCCAGGCACTCCAAACTTCCTGGAAGGATTTCATCGCGTTTATCGTGGCTCGAAGACCAGAAGGCTGCGGACGTGCTTGACACTCCCTTCTCTGGGGAGAGAAGCCCGTCTAATCTAAACTTCATTAAGGTGACTTTAAAGCGCTTATGGTGTAATATAAGTCAGCAAACGGGGGAGAATTGCATCATGGCCGCCCAGGCAAAAGTAAGGTAATATGTCCTTCTTTTCTAAAGATCACAGTCCCTAGGGGAGAGGCAAACGTGTTTGCACAAATCTTCCCACAAATGACCTAACTTGACTGAAAACCCAGCCCAAGGGAAGGGCCTTCCCTCTAGGCTGTGAAGAAAGCCATGATGAAAAGACTGGAGAAGACCCAGGGCTAAGCCGCCCCTCCCTTCTTGCCCATACCTTTGTTTTTTTGAGCAGTGAAATGCTTTTAAATATGCTGCATATTCCATTCCTTATAAATTTCTCTCTGGTTACAGGAGGGGAGGAGAATACTTTTTCCCATCCTCCTGCCCCAAATTTTTAATACCAATTCATAACCATGCTGTTAGATCTTTCTGATATATTTTAATATTTACCTGAGGCCAAAAGGTTGATGATATAAAAAATAAAATTAGCAGTCCATGTAATGCACTCTCCTCTTTTGATGGCAGTATTAAATGTATGAATACAGTCGATGGGCTGTTTGCCCCTAATGTAGAGGCTCTTACTATGAGATATCAATCTATGTAATGATTTGTTTGATACGAGGCCCGGGTCCACAATTTCTTTATGTTTGTTCATCTCAATCAAAATATGAATTTTAGGTAATAGGATTTTTCCCTAGCAGACATGAGAATCCTGGTTTAAGGTGACCTTAAGAGAAATACATATGTTTGGGGGAGTTTGCTTTGGGTCAGATCTCTGTCCTATGAGGGAGGCTATATAGCTGAGCAGGGCATTTCGGCACACAAAGGATTGTGTATGGTTAGTGTGCACAGACCGAACTCACCTTGTAATAGTTCTTCTCTCTATCTGGTGCCTCATCAGGACTGCTTTCATTTCTCCGCGTATCCTCATTTACGGAGCAACAGCAAACAGACTTTCAGATTTATGCTATTATAAATGCTTCTTCACCTTGAACTCCTGCTGCATTCTGTTCTGTTTTTGCAATGTGAATGCCAAATGGTGGCTGTCTGCCAGGCGGAAACACTTCCTAGCTTCGTGGAGGCTGTGCTCCCCCTTCCAGGGATGCACAGACCTCCGGATGAGAGCTTCGGGAGTACAGCTGTAAACAGCCTCTCCAGTGTCCCGTCGCCTAAACACTAACATGAAATGCAACGGGGACAGCCACAATGGCTGTTACAGTGTCAGGAAGCCAGAAACCTTTCACATGACAGGACAAGCGAAACCAGGGATTAGGGATTTGGGGTACTTGGAAAGGAGTTGCCACAAATGATCCAACTCAGATCTAATCCTGAGCAGAACTCATTAATTCGACAAATATTTGATTGCCTTTTACAAGTGAGGCAGGGCTAGTCACCACTGTGGGATATACTGGTTCCCCAGCCTCGTTTGTTCTTACTAGACTTGGCCTGCAGCATAAGAACTAATACAGTAGTCACAATAATGGCATGGCTGAGCTTCTGGTATGTGCCAGGGCTTCATATGGCAATCATTTGAAGATTGAGATCTCTCATGTTTTTGAATGTCAGGAGTGAGACAGTATCATAGTTACCAGGTGGTCTCAGATTCTGTCTTCCCAAACATACAGAGTAAAGATGATAAATGCAAAGAAACTGAGTTAGTTTCTTGTCCCCTTAGGGAAACATGTCATTCTAGGACACAACTGACCATGTATGTCTTAGGTTGACAGGGATTCTATAGGTGCTGATCATTTCAGTTAATGCTTGAAGCATCTTTTAAAGAAAGATTTGTTTCATTTTTTTAAGTGTATGTGTATGTGTGTGCGCGTGTGTACAGCTGCCTGAAGAGTTCAGATCCTCTGGGTCTGGAGTTACACAAAAGTCCCTACTCCCTGGTATGGGTACTGAGAACCAAACTTGGGTCTTACTCGAAACGATTACGTGCTTATAACTGCTGAGATATCTTTCCATCTCAGCGTGCAGCAGCATCATAAACAGATGCTTTATTTCTGTTTGATTGGAGGAGAAACTAAGGGCCAATGATACTAAACTGACAGTCTCATGGCTGTATACAGAGTGTAAGGGCACATATTCCAAACCTGGCCTCTTTGATGCATCTTCTGTTACATCATCTGCGGTGTGATAACCACAGTAGGGCAAGGACTTCTACAATGATGCTATAGACCGAATATAGAAGAAAAGAAGACTTATGGAGAATGTATTAAGAACTGTGCCCAGTGACTGGGGAAATGAAGAAATGAACACGACTTAAGAAAGGAGGAATTCAAAAGCTCTCTGTGGAATGCAGAGAGACTGTGGGTCCAGCTACTACACGAAGAGGCCAGTCAAAAGTACTAACCCAGGGCATGGCTCTGAGGTAGATTATTTGCCTACCACAGGGTTAATCCCCAGTGTCATGGGGAACATTTTCTAAAAGTCTTTTGTGAGTTGTAGATGTGACAACTGCTACTGGAGTGACCACTGCCTCAGAGACAGTGAGAAGGGCAAAGCCTTGAGCAGCAACTTGGAAATGACAGGAGATGAAGCATGGTCAGCCAGTCAACTTGTCCTTATAAAAACTGAACCCTGGCCCAGAAGGTAACACCAGTATTGATTCCCTGCAGTCCTTGTAGGACAGACTTTTAGTTGTACCTGTCCCTCCTTGGTTTTGCTGGAGCATACTGTACAAAGTCAGACCTGGCTTTTCTCTCTTGCTCTCATTCTTACCTAACAAGGCAGGAATGGCTAGTGTTGGCCACTCCCTGGACTTTGCACAGGGATCTCAGGAGGAAAGCAAGGCAGGTTGTCGTATCTGTTGACCATCCTGAAGAGTCTGGGCTCAAGCCCTTGAAACTTCACACATGTGTTCTTAAAGAAGCCCTTCTCGGAAGCAGAACTCACTTGCGTCCAATGTCAAACACGAGGTACAAATGTTACATATGGCTGCGGATGATAGAGGCCCGGCTAATGAATGGCTTAATTTTCTTCCTGTAAATTGACAGGCCCTCTGAAATCAGGAGTACAACTATGAAATGACAGTCCCACTGCCAAAGACTCTCGCTGGTGTGTAAGCGCTGACAGGACTTTATTATCCGGTTAAGAGCACATTAGCATATCTATTAGATGAACCCTCAGCTATACAATCGGAACAGATAATGCCTAACTGGGTCCCCTGACTTATTTGTGTGCAGCTCTTCTTTCCTTTGGACCATCTGGGGACAGGGAGTTAGATGGAAATGCTATTTGCTGGACTGCTCAGATTTAATACTTGGCATTCTGCCATTTGGATAACGGGAGGCAACCTCGTGACTTGCAAGTCATGCAGGTGAGGCTTCCCATCTCTGTAGATATAGCCCACGATGAGCAATGGGTCTGAGCATGAGGACTAGTGACTTTCCTAAACCCTCACAAAGGATGCTGGTGCATGTGTGGGAGGAGCACCGGCTTCTCATCACTTGGCGTCATTTTCTTTGTGTTTCCCCAAAACCTGTTCTGCTCTTTGAGATGAGAATACACAAAACAGCAGCCGAGAAAGCAGGATTCGTCAGTGTGAGTCTCAACATATCAATTTTCAAGTGTGGCAACTTTAAACACACGGTTAGGCTTTTAGTTCCCATAGAAAATAATCTCTCATTGTTTTCAAAAGAAACTGAAAGCACCCCAAATTACCACACTTTTAACATCTTGACGTGTTGATGGCCCGCGTGCTTCACAGATCAAAGTTAGAATGGCAGAAGACAGAGTGCCAGAGAGCTTAACACACGGTATTTCATATTTAGCAGGAATTATAGCAGTGAACAAGACAAGGTGACTTTCTAATATCATTCATATATATATATATATATATATATATAATTTTGGCAGCAATCTGAAGAGCTAAAGAGTAATTTAAGATGACATGCAAGCTTCTATCTTTTATTCTACTCACTTCCCTTCCTGGTCACATGGAGCAGCTGTGAAAGCCTCAGAAGGGTTCAGTATGCTTTCTAACTCAAGGATGACTAGATTGAGTAGTGTGTCATGAGGAATCATTGTGTGGACTCTTAGTTTAGGATTCCTAGGATCATGTGGATTTAACAGTAGAGCCCTGTGTCAGGGAGCTCTGTAAAAACTGCTGTGCAGTTTATGGAAACAAGACCTAATCCAATGTTGACCTGAGTCAAAAAGGAGGTGATACCAGTCAACGGCCCAATAGTGTTATTAGCCTGTCGGTAAACCTCAACGAAGAGGAATTAGCTATTGAATAATGTCTTAAAAGAGTCAATGAGTTTGCAGAAGAGTGATATGTCTCAGTTAGTGTTTCCATTGCTGTGAAGAGACACCATGCCCACAGTAACTCTTATAAAGGACAACATTGTATAGGGGCTGACTTACAGTTTCAGAGGTTTAGTCCATTATCATCATGGTGGGAGGCATGGCAGTGCACAGGTGTATGTGGCGCTGGAGAAGGAGCTGAGAGTTTTATGTCTAGATCAGCAGGCAGCAGAAAGAGGATGTCACACTGGGTGTGGCATGAGCATCTGAGACCTCAAAGGCTACCCACAATAACACATTTCCTCCAATAAGTTCACAGCTACTACATGCCATTCCCTATGGGTCTATGGGGACCATTTTCATTCAAACCAGCACATGGAGAGGGAGATGATAACAGTGGAGGGGAAAGGGTTATGTAGCAAAATGGGAGGGAGCTTTCCCCACAGTTCCATCTGTGGGCTGAAGTACTGCTTCAAAAGTCTAGTTAGAAGCCGTATTTTTAGGATGGAACCTTCTGTAGAAGGTTTTTAAAACATTGCTTGCTTTCTTTATGTTTTGTCTCAGTCCAGGAATCCAGATTAGTTATTTATTATGGATTAGGATATCAGTGTCAGAACATGGCAGTCACAGGTTTCATTTATGGTGGATTCATGGCTGAACTCTTACTAGTCAGAAAGCAATTGAATTTTACCCTGCCAAGATATTATTAGTAAATGAGGGGTAAAGGCTTTGAATGGGCTGATGGATTCTGGCCTTTGGGTAAAATCTAGTCTACTGCTTCTTTGTGTTTGGCACATGACCTTAAGAATTGTTTTTAATGATTAAAAAGAAATATGAAGAATGGTATTTTGTGACCCATTGGAACCTATGTGACCTGTGACACTCAGTGTGACTGATCTGAGTCTCAATGACTGGATTCTGCAGAACTCCAAATTTTCACCATTGTCTCTCTCTGGTAAAGTTTGCTGACCTCCATAGCAAAAGACATGGGGATAGGGAAGAAGACTGGGGGTGGGGTGGGGTACAGTTTCTGCCCACTCTGTTAGGAGAGGATTCTAGAAGAATAAAAACCAACCAATATTCCCTGTGAATAAAGGTAGAATTACATATGAGGAGTTGATGACAACAGAGGAATCACTGGGTTTCATTTTAGGACTTGAGAAGTTGGCTGACTGAAATCCTGGGGAGCTGTGGGAAAGACAGGGTGCCTATGAGAAGGGCAAAGGGATGAGGTAGAGAAGACTACGGCTGCAATTAGCCAGACACACAGTTAGTCTCAGGGTAGTATTTATCAAATGATTTTAAATTTCATCTTCCATTCCAGAGTATGTTGGTGACTGGGCCATGTGACTTAAAAGGAATCATCCTATAATTTTATATAAAAGTTCTTTTTTATCAAGAATGCATCTAGCTTGAAGGAGGATGAAGGTTCTAACTAGCTCCTGTTGTGTTTTATGTACTAGGAAGATGAAAGACTGTGTGTTTATACTGTCTCTATTTGACTTGGAAACATAGGCATATAGGGAAACTTCTGACATTGTAGGCAATGAAAACACTTGAGCTGCCCAAAGAAGAAAGTTGTCTCTCATGAAAGCAGTTCCCTTGCCTTTCCCAGGCAAGCTCTCCTAGACAAGGATTGGTTTGGGCCAGGGCTGCATCATATACAGAGTGGTCTCATGATGGTTTCTGCTGCTTTTCAGAGTAATTTCTTTCAGGGTGTTTTTCCACTGGGGGAATTTGGCACAGAGACGACTGGATGGAAGAAGGTTTCATAGATGATCTCTTACTCCAGCTGCATGACTGGGGGAACCTTTCTGGAGTCAGTGAAGGGCCACGTCTTCCAATCAGCACAAGGGCTGGCTGGCATTCCGTGTTTTACACCTACCCACATGCCTGGATATATGGAAGAACTCGCCATGGGGCAAAAGCTATTCCAAATTGCTCACTTCTGAAAAAGCTTCTCTCCGCGGGTTTGAACATGCAAGAAAGATAATTTGGCCTATTTGTCACAGTGCCTGGCAGGCCTGAATCCACTGCCTGCCCATAAATGTCCTGGAGCTGATGCTTCAATTTCAGGGCCTGTCATGTTCTTGTGGAATAGGGAGTTGTGTGTGAACCAGAATGGTCTAAGGTCTTGCATGTGCCAGTCTCTTTAACAGGGGCCCTGGGATTTTATGATGTCTGTCCTTCCCTGATGGCTTGTTTTAGGTTGGTACAATCAATGCCTGTGTGCCCTGCAACACTCTCCTCTGTGTTTGGCATGCAGTGTTTATGCCCCCGCAGCTTCGTAATTAATAATATACTGCTTTTCATCTTCAAAGTGATTTATACACATTAATTAATCCTCACTGTACTTCAGAGATTCTGTGCGTAAATAACTATCTTGCCCTCACGCTGTACTCAGGAAGCCAAGGCTCAGAAGGCAAACCGTTCTCCATGGAGAAATGGATTGCTGGGTCCAATGTCAGCACTTAGGATCTGGACCCATTACCAAGCCTGCAGATCTCTGGCCATCTCTGGGAGGAGCTGACAGTACTGTGTAGCTCCACCTTTATCTTCATCACTGCTGGGCAAACTGGCCAGTCACACCACTCAGTTGGAGTCATAAACTATTTTTCAATACTCCAGGGTCAAAGCATAATCTCACCTAAAGCCTACAAAATAGGGAATGATGGATTATAAACCAATAAACCATAGTAAGATGCTCAGGCCCAGCTTCCAGTAGCCTCCAGACTAAGGATAAATATGTTTCCTAATCCATCATTTACAAGTTACACATCCGATTAAAACATTCAACTCTCACTACACAGTTGCCCATTTATGTGATCACCCTTAGAGAGAGCTATTATATTTTAACTATCAAGTTCAATAAATCAGGCGCTAGCCATCTAACTTTCCTTTGCAAGGGGAGGAGGAGACACACTAGGGACACCATTGGCAGAGGCAGGCAGTGCCTCAATTTCTATATCTGGGTTCCCCATGGTGCCCACTGGCCCAGCAGAACATTAAGCCTGAGAAGGGAGCCCATGGACTCTTTTTGAAGTTTCTGACACAAAGCCAAATCATGCAAAGACCCTAAAGGCACATTCAATTTGCTTCCACCAAGGCCCTGAAACAGCTACCTGGGGACTCACACAAAATCTCCTCTAATAACACAAAGATCTCAGTTAGGTGATTGGGGTGTGTGTGGGGGGATTGCAGTTCAAGTCAATCCACCGCTCTAACCTTTATCAAGAGGCAAGAAGCAGAGGTGACTTAAAATTAGGGATGATGAGTGTCAGGCCTCTGTTCCCAGTGGGCACAGAGGGTTAAGAGTGCAAAATGTCTTGCAAAACCCCAGACAAATATGGCCCATTTCCTTTCCCCAGAGTGTCAGTATCCTCAATTTAAGAGGACACTCCTGATAAATGCAGCTGATAAGGAACATGTAAATGTTTATTTTTCTAGAGTAGGACAAGCAGAATTATATTGTAGAAGACAATGAAAACTGTATATTGATTTTTGGCTTATACTAGTCTAACTTGGGCAAGGCCCCAAATTTCTAGAGGCATACCATTACACTCCTCTGCCACCAGGTGAGCTTAGGTCAAATGATCTGGGAAGTTCTGGGCCTGCCTGTTCTCTGGCAGGCATCATGCCAGAGGGAAGGGATTAAGTGTAGGAGCCCCACTGCTGAGTGGGAAAGGAGGGCCCATAGGAGAGAGAGAGAAAGAAGGCCACCCTAGACAGTGTCAGTAATGCCTTGTCTTCTTTTCCTAAATGGGAGGAGATTTTTCCTGCATGTTTGGAACTGTTTTTGGAGTCGGCCTCTTTTAGCTGGTGTTTTATAGGTTTGCTCTGCAACATGGCACAGCCAAACCAGGGAGATCTGTCATAGCTGCCCTAAAAGCAAGCCAGAACCATCAAGTGTTTCAAATAAACTTTAACAAACACCACCATGGCCTCTGCCTGGGCCAGGAGATCTGCCATTGGCAAGCTTAGCTGACAGAGCAGCAGCAATGGAGTTCTTTGTCAGGGCCAGGAACTGTGAACAGGCTTTTGAGTCCAGCCCAGGATGCTCCTATCACGTGGCACCCTGCCTCTGAGCCCCCAGACATCTGCTGTTCTTCATAGTTACACGGTGGTACCTCGTAGATGCAAATGAGCATCCATGAAACACGAAGGAAGGTACCCCAGCATTTTCTCCCTTTCCCACACACTAAGTCACAGGATTGATGGCTGCTGCCCCAAGACACAAACTCTATTGAAATTCAACACCACACAGTGGGATGGCAACTGAGGCCAAGCAGAGGAAAGGAAAGGAAGCCAGACCAGGTCAACTGTCTGTGAGTATTTGAGTCTGGATGAAGATCCTGTTGTAGGCTCTGGCCTCTCATTCCCATTTCTGTTCTATAGCTCTGAAAACCAATGAGTTGGTTTGGCTTTCTCCCTGGTCAAGATGTTCTATGCACAAGGACACCTATCCTTCTCTTGAGTTTCTAGAGAACCGGTGCTGTGTGAATATCACAGCCCTGGTTTGCATTCAAAGCCAGTGACAGAGAGAAATCTAGATGGTTACTGTGGGAGTGGAGGCTGGGATTTGCAGGGATGATAATTCTTAGCTCCTCTCCAGGAAAAGGCACAGCCAAGATGCATAACTTCACCTCCGATAAATCTCAGCTAGAGTCATGACTGGAATGGATTCCAGGAGGAAAAAAAAATCATCCTATCCATCGCTCATGATTACGTTTTTTTATAAGAGCCAACAGGCAAATTGTACAGACATCAGAGGGCTTCAAAATTCACAAGCCCATGGCCTCTTCCCTGACCTTCTCACCACCAGGATGACACCAAGGCGGCTTTCACTTACCTATGAAATACGCCAGCAAAATGGCCAAGAGGAGGGCAGCGGCGATGGCCGACAGGGCAGCGCATTTCCAACTGCAGTATTTGGAGGGTTTCTTCAGCTTGAAGGCCTTCCTGGAGAATGTATTCCGCGGCAACAGGCGGGGTGGTGGTGTATAAACGGTCCCTGAGGTCAAAGGGTATCCCGGGGAAGAGCTGCTGAACAGGGGTGTGCTTCCAGAGGACGTCTTGAAGAGGAAGTGCCTGGAAAAGAAGATTGAAAGGGTCAGCCTGACTGTGGTTGGGTAATGAAGAAGCTTAGCCACTGTTTTCTACAGTTACACGGTGCGACCTCAAAGACGCAAATGAACATCCATGGAACATGAAGGAATGGGATCCCAACAATTCCATTTGCTGCTGCCCTTTTCCACACACTAAGTTATAGGGGTGCGGGCTGCCACAAGACATGAACTTTTACCTCTTTTAATTCTAGTAAAATGTTAGCTAATTAACCTTACCTTGGAGGGCCAGAGGATGTCTGAGGGTGTGTGTGTGTGTGTGTGACACAAAGATTACTTTGGTTGGTAATACACCTTACTTCCACAAGTTTGCCTAATTTTATACTTTCACAGATACATCTAGATTCTACCTTCCAGAACAATCGAGCAAAGTGTTCAAAGCAAATATGAAAAGTGAATTACTGTCACTCACTCTGAGATGATGACAGTGATGCTGACGCTAAGTATTATCACATATTAGATACGTGCAATTGAAAGACACTTGAAATGTGTTGTCACTACCATTTACAAACTAAATGCTATAATATCCCTAATTTAGACTCGAAACATCATGCTGGGAGAAGTCGGGTAAGTGGCTAAGGATTTAAACCAGGAGCTCTGCGTTTTGATAAAGTCTCTGCTGTTAAATATTATCTCATACTGCCTCTTTTTACCTCAGTGCTTGAACAGTTTCAGCTCTCCTTCCTCCAGCAGTAACCATCAGTTATGTTCCCTGTTTAGACTGCATCGTGTGGTCTTGTGATCATGGTTACTTTTTTAAAAACATCTTTGCCCATCAATTGAACATGGTGTCCTTGGTACTCAGACCTATAATGTGATAACTATATAACAGAACATGGAGTATGAACAAAATAAGTGACTTCGTAGAGGAGAGGATTGTTACTTCGAAGCTATTTCTCAGAGCATCTGACAATAGATTATTTTCTTTCCTTTAGATGCCAAGGATAAGATTTGAGCATGATTGACTATACTTTATATAAAACAATGACATATCCAGGAGATGAAGGATATGGAAGGCTAATTAGGCTCTAGAGTCTGACTGATTGAGGGCAAGGGCTGTATCTCACTCAGGACATCCTCATGTCTCTGGCCCCCAGTTAGTATCCCAACATCCAAGGGAGACATTATTAATTGAATGCATGCATGCACACATGTGTGAGATATTGGAATCCTATTATTTTGTAGTTGCATTTGCCGCAATTCTAAAATGTAAAAATGTCAAGACAGACAATTCTGTTTTCCTCACACTTTCAGTAGGTGCCTTTTTATTTTTTATTTTTTATTTACTTATTTTGATGCAGGTTTCTCTGTGTAGTCCTGACTGCCCTGGAACTCCCTGTGTAGACCAGAGTTGTAGGTGCTCATTTCTTAATGACTAGCTCTTACTAAGGAATTTTTTGAGCAACTCAAAGAACTCAAATATGCAAGTTTTAATTTAAAGCTTGACACTCACAGGATATACATTTCAAGAATTTCCCAACTTGCTAAGTACTAACGGACTTCCTCATAAGAGTGGAAACAGCCAGTGAAAAGCAAGGAAGGCTGAAAATCCTGACTCTTGAATCAGGACCCCATAAGCTTTATCTTTTGGACCATTCTCCACCAATAAGGAGACATTACTGAGTATTTTTCAAACGCATGAAACCCAGCTTACCAATCCGTAGTGGGAGACCTGTCTCTCACCATGGCTTCCGCCATCACTGACAGATCTGCATATCTAGCCCAACTTGTTCCTCAGGTGTGAGGGTTGCCTGATCCTCCAACCACACACAAAAGAGGACAAAAGACATCTATAGTTATAAACTGGCTTTTTACCTCCACGGCTGTGTGTTCCCAGATTTCATGCCCAGACTTTTCAGCCCACACTAGAAGCTGCCATCGTAACACCATTTTTTGTGTTTTGAATTATTTATGTATGGATTTCTTGCCTGCATGTCTGTAAATTGCTTGCATGTCTGGTGTCTTCAGAGGCCAGAAGAGAGTATCAGATCCCCTGGAACTGGAGTTATAGATGGCTATGAGCTGCCATGTAGGTACTGAGAACCAAACCTGAATCCTCTGGAAAAGCAGCCAGTGCTCTCAACCACCAAGATATTTCTCCGGCCCTGCAATAGTACTATTCATGTTGCTGTACTTTTGGAGATAGGATGTAAAGCATCTCTGTGTGTGTGTGTGTGTGTGTGTGTGTGTGTGTGTGTGTGTGTGAGAGAGAGAGAGAGAGAGAGAGAGAGAGAGAGAGAGAGAGAGAGAGAAAGACAGATACAGAGACAGATAGACATAGAAACAGACACACAGAGACAAAGAGACACAGAGAGATGGAGAGAAAGATGGTAGTATGTGTGGTATATGCACATATGTGCTTGTGTGAGGGAGGCAGAAGGAGAATGTTAGGTATCCTTTTCTATCTCCCTATACCTTATTTCCTTAAGGTAGCCTCTCATTGAGCCTGGAGCCTTGCTGGTGCCCAAGAAACTCCAGTGATCCTTCTATCTCTTTCTAGTCCTGGGAGCACTCATCTAGGCCTTTCTTCATGTTGTTTGGCTTTCCGCTTTAACACCATTTTCTCACAGATCTTCTTTCCTAAGTCTTGATCCTTCTCTACTAGTCTCTCACTATTATAACCACCCTTGATTTCTGTTATATGCACATATATGTATATACCTGTGCATTCTTTCATTGTCTATATCCATCACCAGAACTGAATTGCTACAAAGAGAAAACCAAGGAGGTATTTATATCAGATTTATTTAATTCCATGTTTTGCTAGCTAGCACATAGCCTGTACCACAGTGGTCACACAAGTTTTTGTTCAATGAATGACCTACAATATTTCTCAAGGTCTAAATAATGTAAATTATTACAAGTTAAGTATTGTGAATATTTTATACTATGAAACTATAACTCCTTCAGTAATCTCAGTGCCTAGTTTTAGAATAGATTTACATGTTTGCCTCTGAGTCATAGGTAAACATGTACATTTCTGTAGTCAAGACCCAGTATCCCATCCAAAATAGGACCCACAGATTCTGGGTCCTGCGTTATCTCTGGAGGCTGTGTCTTCTAGGCTGCTGGTTGGTCCTATGTTGTCTGTGTTGGTCACTGCTAATTGGAACCCATGTATGGGCTAAATGGAAGCCCCTTTGCATTTATGTTCTGGTGTTTTAGTAAAAAATGACTAAATAAAAATACCAACAACATGTAGAATTTTGTTTCTCTTAAAACACCCTGGTGATACAAATCTTTATAGGATAAACTTTAGGAACCCACTACCCCAAGGTGATTAAAAAACTGGTCTTTGCTAAAAGACCTCGTTTCTCTGTATGCTAACCTAAGACAGTTAACAAAAAGAAAAGGCAAACTATCAAGAAAGAGATAATCTTCAGCTTCCCTTTTTACCAATGTCTGAGTTGGCATCCTTTTAATGCTCTGTAAATTCCTGGGCTTCCTCTGGCTAGAGGAATGCCTGGCTGTGTGTCTCACATAACTTCAAAACACCTTAAGAAATTGTAATCTTTACTACAGAGTAGTAGTGATAAAAAACTGTTTGGTATTGGTATGCAGACAGGCAGGAAGATCAATGGAATAGAATTGAAGACCCAGAAATGAACCCACACACATACGGTCACTTGCTATTTGACAAAGGAGCTAAAAACATCCAGTGGAAAAAAGACAGGATTTTTAACAAATGGTGCTGGATCAACTGGAGATCTGCATGCAGCAAAATGCAAATCGATCCATTCTTATCTCCTTGTTCAAAGCTCAAGTCCAAGTGAATCAAGGATCTACACATAAAACCAGATACACTGAAGCTTATAGAGGAGAAAGTGGGGACAAATCTTGAACATGTGGGCACAGGGGGAAAGTTCCTGAACAGAACATCAATGGCTTATGCTCTAAGAACAATAATTGACAAATGGGACCTCATATTACTATTCAGCTATTAAAAATAATGCAAAACTTCTGTAAAGCAAAGGACACAGTCAATAGGACAAAACGGCAACCAACAAATTGGGAAAAGATCTTTACCAACCCTACATCTGATAGAGGTCTAATATCCAATGTATACAAAGAACTCAAGAAGTTAGTCTCTAGAGGGTCAAATAACCCTATTAAAATGGGGTACAGAGCTAAACAGGGAATTTTCAACTGAGGAAACTTGAATGGTTCTAAAGCACCTAAAGAAATGTTCAGCATCCTTAGTTATCAGGGAAATGCAAATCAAAACAACATTGAGATTCCCCCTTACACCAGTCAGAATGGCTAAGGTGAAAAACTCAGGGGACAGCAGTTGCTGGAGAGAATGTGGGGAAAAAGGAACACTTTTCCATTGTTGCTGGGATTGCAAGCTGGTAAAACCACTCTGGAAATCAGTTTGGCGATTCCTCAGAAAATTAGACATAGTACTACCAGCAGACCCAGCTATATCACTCCTGGGCATTTACCCAGAAGATGCTGGTACATGTAATAAAGAGACATGCTCCACTATGTTCATAGCAGCCTAATTTATAATAGCCAGAAGCTGGAAAAAACCCAGATGTCCCTCAACAGAGGAATGGATACAGAAACTATGGCATATATACACAATGGAGTATTATTCAGCTATTAAAAACAGTGAATTCATGAAATTCTTAGGCAAATGGATGGAACTAGAAAGTGTCATCCTGAGTGCAGCAACCCAGCCACAAAAGAACACACATGGTATGCACTTACTAATAAGCGGATGTTAGCCCAAAAGCTCAAAATAAACAAGTTACAATTCACCCAGCTCAAGAAGATGGAGGACTTAAGTGAGGGTGCTTTGGTTCCTCTAAGAAAGGGAACAAAATAGTCACAGGAGCAATAAGGGAGACAATGTGTGGAGCAGAAACTGAAGTAAAAGTCACCCAGAGACTGCCCTACCTGGGGATTCATCCTATAAACAGTCAACAAACCCTGACACTACTATGGACAACAAGAAGAGTATACCAAAAGGAGTGTGCCATGGCTGTCTCCAGAGGGGCCCTGCCAGAGCCCTACAAATACAGAGGCAGATGTTAGCAACCAACTATTGGACTGGGCATGGGTCCCCAATGCAGGAGCTGGAGGATGGTCCAGAGGTGCTGAAGGGGTTTACAGCCCCATGGGAAGAACAATGATTTCGGCCACCCAGACACCTCAAGACTCCCAGGGACTGAACCATCAATCAAGGGGCACACAAGGTTCCAGTCAAAATTGTGGCAGAGGAAGGTTTTGTTGGGCATCATTGGGAAGAATGGTCCTTGGTCCTTGGTCAGGTAAAGGCTCAACAGAGGTCTGAACAAAGGGAAACTAGGGGGTAGGGGAGAGGCATATACATGGAGGCAGGGGGAAGGAGGAGGGGGAAGGGTTGGGAGTCTTAGGGGAGGGGGGATATCAGGAAAGGTTTTACTATTGGCAATGTAAATAAAGACGGTATTCAATAAAAAAATAAAATAAATTAAAAAAATTGTAATCTTATTTACAACTTCCAACTCTGTCTAGCTAACAGAGAACGCACTAGACTGTGAATAGGTCTATTGTGTAAAATGTGGGTTTGACAGAGGAGGAGGCTTCTGGGAAAAGTGTCACAGAGTCTCAACTTCTAAATGATTCAGCATAATGACTGGCCTTGGCCCCTTGGGAGCAAGGCATCAGGCGCCCATCATTTCATTGGCTGTTCTTACCAAAGTTTTCTGTTTAAATGTTGTTTGTTTGTTTGTTTTTAAGTTGAGAAATAGAAAAGTTTCCATTAGTAAAGACAAAATAAAATTGAGTAAAATATAATAACAAGAAACAAGAGCTACAAGGGAATGGTGCAGTCACAAGGCTGTGGAGCAGCCCAGGAAGACTTAGAGACTCCTGATGTCTTCCTGACCCTGCTATTAAGACAGCTTTTCCCCCTGAGGGGCCTGCTCAGTGTGTGGCGGGGAATCGTTTCTGATGCCCCAGCTGAACTTTTTCCCAGCGGTTGGTCATGGAAATAGCTCCGCTCAGGACTCCAGGCGTCAGCAAAAATGTGTAGTTTCCAAATGCACTTGACATTTTTCAAGCACAACTCAATTGCTCTCAGAATTGGCCACTTGTGCCTTGGAAAGGCAAGGCAAATGAGGGGCCCCCAAAGTGCTGTCCTTGGGAGTTTGCTAACACTTCAAGGGATGGCTGGAAACCAGCCTTTGATGTTTGACAAAAGAGTCCAAGTGGAGCTCCCACGTTTCTTTCCCTCCTAGCAATGTGGGGACCAGGGCTTGGATTCTAAAGCCTGAGGAAGGGACACAGGTAGGGGGCTTGACGTGGATCAAGAAGGCCAGGGGGGGAACCGCCCCTCAGTGTGTATGCTCAGCTCTGGATTCTGAGGCTCAGTGGCTTCCTAGGAATACAGTTATCATTGCTTCACTTTAAACAATCTATCTTTTGGGTAAATGTCATCACTTTTCTTTCTGTGAAAACAAAGCCATTTAATAAGAATGGAGAGAGCACCCCTAACTGCCACCCTCACATGCACAGCAAAGCTGTGGATTTGAGGAGGAATCTGAGCTGCGCCAGGCTTCTGCATCCAATTGGCTTAGGAAATTAATGGGACACACTTTTATTTTTATTTTATTTTATTTTATATTTTCTGATTAAACAACCGTGAGAGACTTCAAAACAAAGTCTAGCAAATGAAAAACCTAGCCCTACGGTTCCATGCAAGAGGAGTTCGCCAATTTAGAAAGCTGTGACTTTTTATTTTACTTCTCTGATCCACAGAGTGCTTGACTAATCCTCAGTGGAAGCTTCCAGAACTGAAGGCTGCTGATTTGCGGCTCCAACAAGGGATTTCTTTAGAGTCCGTCTCTCACTTCCCCCATTTATCACAAGTAAACTTTGTCATTAACCTCAAGCAAGAGACAATTAAATACATAAAATCCTTTAACACCAAGTACTATTTTCCAGCAGGCAACAAAACAGTGGGGTCCTCAGAGGTGGTTCCCTGTTTTCCTGCCGGTTTGGCTTTATTCCCAGGGGGAAATCCCAGCACGGCTTCGAAACAGAAAATGCACTACACAAATAATCTTGCTGCAGCAACTCCAAAGGTCAGTTTTTTTTCTTCTCCCAGCTTTTCTCCTTTCCTCTCTCACTCTGTCTCCTGCTATCTCATCAACAGTGCAGTCTGACGACAGCCAGTGACCCGCCAGGAGGGGCTGTTCTCCACTGCGCATGCACCAAGCGGGCTGCAGTAAACATTCTTCTAGAACCACAACAAAAGTCGTGAAGGGTCTCCATGTCATTGCACATGCCGAAAAGCAGCTCTGGCTACCAGGCAGGACAGGTGTCAAGTGTTGTTCTCCTGAGAAAACTGGCCCCTTATCCCCTATAAATAAGCCCACGGACATTCAGAGAAACGGGTGGAAATATTGATACACTGCCCGCTCATCCCTGAGATATTTTAAAAAGCATCCAGGAGGTGGCTGAAATTTAGCAGAAAAGCTTGCAAAGGGAGAAAGTCTGAAAACCGGCAGAAACGGGGGTGGGGGACTCGGTGAGGGAGGTCAGGTGTGCAATGGGACATGAGGTTCCCTCAGTCTCATCGCGTCTGCCATGCCCTTTGAAGCGCCGGGTTTATTGTCTTTAAAGGAGTAGGTTTAATAAAGAGACATGCCATAAAGTGTACTGTAGCATGCAAAGTTACTGTAATTAGGTTTTCAGGAGTTATAATAAAACATTTAGCCGGAGAGAGGTTAAATAACTACTATCCTTCCTGGCGCCATTTTTATATTCTCCGGTAGGGGAGAGATGGTGGTGGTCCAGGAGAAATTTGATAGGTCGGTTCCTGGGAGACAGAGGCAGGAGTCCGTAGGTGTGGGGTGAAGGATAACAGACAAAGAGAGTGTGCAGGTTAAGATGAAAAAAGCCAAGGATGCTGGAAAATACGCAGATGGATGCTGCTCTGTTCTGCGCAGCTGCCGGCGGGACAGCAGCGCCAGGTAATCTCTTAGGTTCTCTGTCTTTGATGAAATGTACACATGATCGAGAAATCAAGTGTCTACCCTAAAAGTAGAAAGCAAAGTTGTGAACTCCCCAGAGACAGGCTGCTAAACATTTGGCCGGCCCTCTCCAGCCATAATAAATATTCTTTACTCTTCCTACTGACTTTTGCTATTTTAGAAAGCAGTAGGATCGCACAAAGGAGGCAGTTGTCCCGCTGCTGCTCTTGCAGGCAGTGTTTGAATCCAGGCTCCATGTTTATTACCACACGAACCTAGGTCAGTTAGTTAATCTCCCGGGAAGGTTGACCATGACTTTGTTATTTACTTCAGGAACTTGATAGGGGAACTTAAATGTGGGGATAGTTTATTCATTCACACGGCATGCTTAGCATTAGACTGCCTGTGAACGGTTCACGCATATGGTTATTAAGTGTCTTGAGGACAAGAACTACGTACTATGTGTTATTTCGCGCATATTTGTGATCATTTAAATTATTTGTCAGAAGAATGAGTTCTCGTTACTACAATGTGTGGTCCACGCCTCCAAATGATTTTCTGAGGAGGAAAAGAGGTTTGGGGGGACAGCTCAAGTGCTTGTCTCCTCCGTTTAAGAATTTATATTTGGATTGAAAAGTAAACTATGACTTTTAAAATTAAGACTTGAGAAGGATTTAAATGGCTAGTTCTTGACTTAAAAAAAAAAAAAAAAACCCAACAGTAAAAAGAAACCAGTAATCCCATTAATGTAACTGACAAGCTTTCTTCTATTATAGATGCTTGAGATTAGATGCTGATTCAGTGAAAAATAGGTTTTCAAGGTCTCCCATCTTTGGGTCTTTCAGCTCATAAGGAGGCACTCTGTATAGGTTTGTTTCATGAACAATGGGGAAATCCCCTATTTGGTGCTGTTCAAAATTTGCAGCTGTACCAAAAATACTCAGAGCTGGAATAATTAGCAGGTCAATTTATTGCCTTCTCTTTTCTAAATAGAAGCCCCAACTCTTGATATTTAAATTGTGTCACACTGTGATATAACTTAGCTTTTCTTTTCTTCACATTGTAAGATGTATTTTCTCCTTCATGGAACGTTCTGCTATGCAGCGTGACAGGTAAGGTCTCTGGAGGTCACTAAAGAAACGTGGTGTTTTGTGAGCAAATTCATCTCTATATCTTTCAGATGAAATGAGTCTTCTTTTTCCCAACTCTGGTGTTACTAAATAATTTTTTTCAGGTTAAAAGTTGGGAGTTCTGAAACACACACACACACACACACACACACACACACACCAAAGACTTGTGACTTTGACTTCAAACTTGACCTTGAGTTCACCATACAATGGACATACAGAGACAGTCATTTCCAACAGACTTACATAACTGTTCCCTGGTCACCAGGAGGGATGAAGGGAGAACATAACCCTGTGATACAGTAACCAATGACCTCTCCCATCATCACTACGAGAGTAAGAACCTTGGGCTGGACCCCTTCCTCATCCTGTTACTATGCCCGCCTTAGACTTTGGCCTCAGTCAAATTATGGAGGCCAGCCTGCTTTCTCTTTTGCTTTCTAATATCTGTTACAGTTCATGGTTGGTAATCAAGAATATCTAGAGAAGCAAAATGCAACGATGGCTGAGTGGTTTTAGAGCCAGGCACAGCTCGACTTCAAACTCTGCAGGACGTGGCATGACATTGGCAGGCCACCTCTTCTCCCTAGCCTCGTATACATCTTTGAAGTGAGAATAAAATGGATTCTACATTCCATTCCAAAGTCATGGTGAGGGCTGAGAAATGACGTGGATCTGAACTCCGAGTCCGGAAGTCTGTTCCTTGGAAGACTTAACACACCATGGCCAAATGTGTGCCCTTTCCTGTAACAAACATATAATCTAATACCTGGGCCACAAGTATGAAGTAAACTCAACCGGTAATCGCTGAGCACGAGTGCATGTCACACTGCCTTTGGACATCGTGGTCAATGAGGTCGTGTCCTCTAGGGAACTGCTAATTGCAGAGGCTGAGGTGCTGTCCATCTTTATTTTCAGGTAGGGTCTCTCACTGGCTTGGAACTTGCTGGGGTTATAAGCCTTAGGTTGACACACATGGGTTTTGTTGTTGTTTTGTTGTTTGTTTGTTTACATGGGTTCTGGGGATCAAACTTGGATCCTCCTGCTTGCAGAGCAAGTAAGCACTTTATTGACAGTTACCTCACCAGCCTCCATCATTTATAATTTTTATTCCCTCCCTTCTCCAACCCCTAAAACTGCTATTTTCAATTTCTCTGTCTTTGCCGAGGTAGCCCAGGCATCAGTGTGCTGGTCACTTCTATCGTGGATGCCCAATGAATTGGAAACTAGTAGGATCATGCATTTCTAAAAATTAATTTCTAGAGTTTCCAGTTAGTGACGGTGTGCATTTTCCAGCTCTGACCTCCCTTTGTTCCACAGCAGTGCAACGGTTGTCCATGTACACACATCCCTGTGTGCTAATCTCTGGTCCAACTCCTCCTTTGTACCTGGGAACCACAGATAATCTTCACAGGAATCTGTAAGAAGCAATGGTAATGCATTTGCTCCTTATCTGTCCCGTCCCCTGCCCACCTGTAGAGCGGTTTATCTTCACAGGTTTGGTATCTCTGTGAACATGAAGATCTCGTGGTACATGTCTCATCTGAATCACTTTCAAAAAGAATAGAATCAGGTGGCTTTCAACTCTGGGAAGTGCCCCCTTTACCACTGAGAAGCCCCTGTAAATTTCTCTTGCATCTCTCTTTAGAACAAAGGAGTCCTGCCCTGCATACCCCTCTTTATATTTTTTCCTCTTTGATACTTAAAGGATTCTGTTGAGGAGGAAGAGCTTCATTTAGCATGATGCTGAAGGAGACCATGCTGACATATTAACAGTGTACACATGGACCTGCATACACATAGCTCAGATGTTCTGGTATATTGTCTTGTAACCTCCAAGCTAACCACTGTCTTAGTTAGGGTTTTACTGCTGTGAACAGACACCATGACCAATGCAAGTTTTATAAAAGACAACATTTAATTGAGACTGGCTTACATGCTCAGAGGTTCAGTCCATTGTCATCAAGGTGGGAACATGGCACATCCACGTAGATATGGTGCAGGAGGAGCTGAGAGTTCTACATCTTCATCTGAAGGCTGCTAGTGGAAGACTGACTTCCAGGCAACTAGGATGAAGGTCTTAAGCCCACACCCATAGTGACACACCTACTCCAACAAGGCCACACCTAATAGGGTCACTCCCTGGGCCAATCACATATGAATCATCACATTCTACTCCCTGGCTTGCTCAGCTTGCTTTCTTATAGAACCCAGGACTACCAGTCCAGGGACGCTACCACCCACAAGAGGCCCTCTCCCCTTGATCACTAATTGAGAAAATGCCTCACAGTTGGTTCTCATGGAGATCCAACTTCCCCAACTGAAGCTCCTTTCTCTGTGATAACTCCAGCCTGTGTCAAGTTGACACACAACACCAGCCAGTACGACCACTGTGTAGAGACTTCAGATTATACTATTCTGAGTATGATTTGGAAGCAGACTTTTTTTTCACTTAGCTCCTTAGAAAACCCTAGAGCAACCCACAGCCAGACTTTATGCTGGGAGTGAGAGACCTTGAAACACTTGGTCCTAAAACGGATGCCTCCATCAAATTCAGGGCTCAGGGAACCCTGAGGAAGAGGAAGTGGAAGGAATGTAATAGCCAGAGGAAATGGATGATATACAGGAAATGTGAGCAAAGCTCATATGAACTCACAGAGCACGAGGTGGCATGCACAGGGTTTGCATGTGTCTGCCACACATGGAGTCCTAGAGATAAAAGGAGACGTGGACATACGTCTCCATCTCTCACCCAGCAGCTATCTCCAATTGATTACCACTTGCAAATGAAATATTGGTTTTCTTCAAGAAAGTCTCACTGAGTAAGCTAACTGTCCTTTAGGGTAGACTCCATGCCCAGCTGTCTGTGGTTAACAGAAAAGGAGGCTCTTTTATGTCTCATACTGTTGTCAGAACTTACAGATCCTTTACATATGTATTCTGGCTTCTGTTCTGGTCTTGTGTTTATATGGGATTTCTGTGTGTGCAAACGTACATGACATGTCTGTGCTTATCTCTATTTCTGGTGCTTTTTCTTGGGTACCTTTTCTTGGTTTGGTTGTTTTGTCCTTTAAAATTATTGTATTCTGATTGTTCATTTTTGATTTATCTTATTTTATTATTGTTCCCCAGGTGCCTGTTTGTTCTTTGATGAGAGACAGAAAGGGTGTAAAGGATGGGGAGGGGTGGGGAGGAAGCGAGACGTGTAAAGGGAAACTATAATCAGAATATGGTCTAAGAAAAAATATTTTCAATGGAAAATAATGAAAGAAAGGAAGGACAGACAGACAGGAACAGAAGACTCATTTCCCACCTCACTGTCTTGCTGTCTTTTCTGTGAGTACATCTTTAGTACCTAGAGGTCCATGGAGGTCCTTGAACTGTTTTTCTCTAGAATTCAAAAGCTTTAGAATTGAAATGAATTTAACATTGTATAAGATTAACCATGCCACTCTTACTTGGACAGCTGAGGGCAATTGGGTATTTGCAATGCTGAATGCTGGCCTGTTTAGTTCCAAAGAAATTTCACCACTTGCTTCTCCCCAAGCCCCTGAAGTCCATTAAGCAGCAACCCACTATCCCTGTGATCTCCCACACCTCACTACTGGCAACCACAGGTTCGTCTTCTGTCTGTAGGGCTTTTCCTATTTCTTGTTCACAACAAACACATTTATACACTTTTAGTGTCTTTACTATTGTTCCTGGTCTAGTGTTTTAAAACACCCACCTCCCTCCTCATCTGTAGCCTATAACACACCCATTGTAGCATGTAACAGTATTGTATCCCTTTTTGGGGCCAAACACTATTCCTTTGTATAGTGGTATAACTTTCTTTAACTCATTTATCCTCATAGATAGACATTTGGGTTATTTCCACCATTTGCTGTTGTGTGTAAAGCTGCCATGGGCATCGATGTAAATATTGTCTTGTGTGCCTGCTTTCAGTTTTTCTGGGGATCATCTTCGGAGAGCACTTGCTGGGTTGAATGGCCATTTTGCATTTAGCTTTTAGAGGGGACCTCTAGCTAGTTTCTAAATATAGGAAATGACAACAAACATTGAGCCTCGGTACGATCAGATTGCAGTTGGCACTAGATATTTTCCCAGTTTTCTTGACTCCTACATGTGTCCTGAGTTTGCTTTCAAAACGTAATGAATTACATAATAAGAGGAGTCACGATTGAGCCAGGGTTCACCAAGAGCAGTACTTTATATTGCTCTACAATGCTTTACAAACATCATAATTTACAAAATGTTTCAATGGAACTCAGCTAGCTCTCAGATCAGAAGATAGATTTGACTGAGAGCCTGGGAGAGAAGACTGCCCAGCAAAGTTTCCTATTTGTGACATTTCTAGGAGAGTTTTATTATTAACCCATACTCAGAGAACTAAAACAGAGACAGTGCTCACTCACCAAACTAAATATTGCCAGACCTGATAAGAGTCTATGTGTGTATTCATGGATTTTAAAAGTTTGTGATAACATAGCAGTTCCTTCTGATGTCAGACAGTAAAATCACCAGGTCCTTTTGAGCCAGAGTTTGTAGATATTCTGAGCTTCAATCTTCTGTCATAATATCAAAGAGGATCTTATAATCACATCTGATTGGTTGTATTTTGGTCATTAAATATATGTGTGTTACTAGCTTTTAGTAAAAATTCCTTGGTATTTGAGAAACAATGGAGCCTACAGAATTAAAGGAAGTACTGTAAATCTTCACAAGTCATTACTTTTTAATAACTAAAGTATCCCAGTACTCAATTATTACTCTGATTATCACATGTAATTTCTCTTTCTTTCTTTCTTTCTTTCTTTCTTTCTTTCTTTCTTTCTTTCTTTCTTTCTTTCTTTCTTTCTTTCTTTCTTTCTTTCTTTCTCTCTCTCTCTCTCTCTCTCTCTCTCTCTCCCTCCCTCCCTCCCTTCCTTCCTTCCTTCCTTCCTTCCTTTCTTTTTCTTTCTTCTTTCTTCCTTCCTTCTTTCTTCCCTCCCTCCCTTCCTCCCCCCTTTCCTTTTCCCCTTCCTGCCTCCTCCTCTTCTTTTGAGAGAAGATCTCACTGTTTAGCCCTAATTGGCCTAGAACTTCCTATCTAGATCCAGCTGGCCTTGAACTCACAAAGATCCATTTACCTTTGCCTATGGAATGCTGGGTTTAAGTCAGGTGCTGCCATGCCTGGTTTGGTCATTTACCTTTTTTTTTCTTTTCAGTTTAAAACATATTATGCATTATTATTTATTTGAAAAATAAAACTCTAATGAACTTTTCTGCTTCCTAAAATAGACTAGAAAGGAATGGAAAACAAATTGCTGACAGCAAAACAGACAAACAAGGTTCCTACAAAACAAACAAAAAATAAAGCACAACAAATCAAGACTGATTATTTCTAGATTTTTTTTTGCAGCTACTCAAGGACTGTTTGCTGGGGGGATTAAAGAAAGGTGGGAGGGAGGGAGAAAGAAAGGAAGGAAGGGGAAGGAAAAAGAGAAGAGAAAGGAAATAATGAAGGAAGGAGAGAAGAGAAAAGAGTTTTGGTGATAACAGTAAATGGTTAAAAAATGGGCTGAATAATTCCTAAGAGTCTTTAAGAAACAGAATTGATTTATTGGGAATATTGTTCAGCTGCTGCTGTGGTTTGAATACTTGCCCCTCTTTCAACCAGTCCTGTACTTATGACACTATTACAGTATTAACGTGGAGAAGACCCTTGAGAGTTGAGTGGGCCACAGGGACTCCACCCCCATGGACAGATGAACCATTGCAAAAGTTGTTTCTTATCTTGGAAGTGGATTGCTCAAGTCCAGTGGGTCCTGAGCTGTATTTGTCTCTCCCTCTCTTTGTTCTCTCTGTACTACAGGCATGAGATCATGCAGCCAAGAAGCTTCCATGCCAAATGTTAGCTCCTCATTCCTGAATTCCCAGCCTCCAGGACCAGTACAGTAAGCCAATACATTTTCATTCATTACAAGCTAACAAATCTCAAGTATTCTGCTATAGCATTACAAATGGACTAGAGCAATAGGCAGCAGTGTGTGTATGTGCATGCATGTGTGTATGCACATGCAGGTGCATATGTGTGTACACATGTGTGTGTACATGTGAATGAAGCCCAGAGGTCAACTTCAGATGTTGTTCCTCAGGAGTTGTCAATCTTGCTTTTACAAGATGGTGTCTGGTTGTGGGCTCCTGGATTAGGCTAAAATGTTTGGCCAGTGAGCACCAGAGAGCCACCTCTCTTCCCCCTAGCATCATTGGGATTGCAAGGACATAACACCACAGCTTTTTACATGAGTCCTGGGGAGCAAGCTCAGGTTTTCCCGTTTGCGCCGTGCAAGTCCTTTCCGCGTTGAACTATTTCAGCAAGCCCCAAGCTACCAATCCCAGATACAGGGCCAGCAGCAGTGAAAGAAAATGAAAGAAAAAGTAAAAGCTTCTACTCATTTTTGTGAATTAAAAAGATAGGCTTCCCTGTGCCTATGCGCACAGTGTTCTAGAATCCCAGTTAGGGCAATGCTGTTCTCTATTTTTAAAACTCTAACATTAAAAAAAATGGTTGTCTTTAGCACAATTTATTTTTCCATTAGAATTTACATCAGACCCTTCGAGGCATAAGAAAATAGGAGAAAACCTATCAGCATATTTACCCACATTTCGTTATATGCGCAGCATCCATAGGTATAATATTTTCTTCATATGTAGCACTCTTCATGAAATGATATAAGAGCTCTTCAGGGATATTAATTAAGTTTTACAGCAACCCCTGTGACACATCTGCCTGCCTGCATATATCTGTTAGACACTCAGAAATTAGTGCTGGTTAGAAGTGTGCCATTTAAGTGTGTTTGTAGGCCAGCCACACACTCGCTGACAATGTGCCAAACAGATCCACATGCTGCAGTTGTCAAGGGAGAAAAAAGTGCCCTTCAGTAAGGCAACCAACATTTAGCATCAGTATGAAAGTACAACTCTGGTGCTTTATTCACTCTCAGCTGGATCCTGCAGTATCCTAGCCACGGAGCACGTATCAAGGAAGAGTCTGTGAAAACACGGCTTCTTTGAAAGATACCTGGTTTCTTTAGTGCTGGGTTTCCTAGGACGCTGGGGTGGAGGCTTCTTAAAAAATTCAAGTGTCAAAGAAGACTGTCATGCCTGTTTGCCTTAAGTACCTGAAAAGCTTGTCAGTGCCATCTTGCAAATCTTGACGAAGATGCGGTTGGACATGCCAAGGCGTGGTGAATCGAAAGCCACCTGACAGGAAGGTGGGATGTTAGACTAAGAGGCAGGTGGCTGCCTGCAGGCATTTTCTTTGTGACTGGCAGAATTAAGTAAAACTTAAAGGCAAGTCTGGTGTGGAGCGGAGCCGTCTCTGCTGAAGCCTTAAAGGTCTGCACTTGAACTGGGGTTCTGTCTGACTCTTAGGTTTTGCTATACAAGAGCATCAAGCAGTTACGTGAAGAGCGATGTCTGCCTTTCGTGTGAAGACCTGGGGAAGGGGAGTGAGAACAGATCGGCAGCAGGCTTGCACTGCACCCGCCATCTAGGGGAGTCTGAATAAGGCAGTGTCTAGTGGGTAGCCATCATCAATGTATGGAATTCAGAGACTGGCGACTCTGCCTATCACCTGTGCAGCCTTTGTTAGTGTTATATCTTAGTTTCCTCAAGTGCAAATATTAGAGATATTGAGAGGATTAAATGTGGCTTAGCACATGCTTGACATTGAGTAGACCCTCAAAGTAATTGTTAGCCATTGCTGTCATGGAGATAATTGCTTACGGATCCGATGTGCTTCGTCCTTCAAACGCTGCTTGCTTTCTTACTTGCCCTCGCTGTTTCCCTCCTCTTTCCTCCTTCTTCTTCACACCTTCCCCCTTCCCTCCTTTGTCAAAGATGGGATTCCCAGTTAGTGTCAATATTTCTACCACTCCTTTCCTTCCTAGGTCAATCAAACGTTCTTTGTGTGGCAAATCCGACTGCCACACACCAGTTTCCTTACCCTACAGAGTGTGTCTGAGCCTCAGATGTGGTCATGAAGTCTCTCTACCATTGTCTCCTAATGGCCCATCCTACCCTATCTCCTCTGGCTGGAGATGCCATTTAGGTCGGGGAGACTCTCACTCTCCAATTAAATTGAGAGCTGGACACTAATCTCTGCAGCCAGGCTTCCCCAGGAAGCTGCCTGTGTGTACCTCTGTTACCATTACAGAGCCTTCTGAAATGATATCTAGGTACACCATTCCATTCCATTGCAGATGACTGTGTTCTTACCTTTTCCCACTAGTTATAGTTTACCATGAGAGAGGGCAGATGGTTTTTATATGACACTTCATTATGTCCTTCATTATGCTTGGTCACTCGCAGAACCTCCAAGATGTTGGCTGAATTATGCTAAGGTCTCATGTACATGCCAGGTCATGAGATTATTAAAGATAGGTAGAAAAAAATCCTTACTGAGCATAAAAATCAGAGTTTTAGACAAAATATCTGGGCCTGAGGATATTTTATAGGTTGAGTCCTCACATACTTATCCCACAAAGGAGGCCATCTACTTTTCCTGGATTCTCAAGCCCTTGATCACCTGTTCTCCTACAATGGCGTGAAAAGAAAAAAAAATCACACTGCTGTACCAGGAATTTCTCTCGGGGTTGCAGAAAATTGACTAAGTCTGCACACTCAGATAGTCTTACAACATCCCCCATCAAGTAGATGGAGGCACAGCAGATGAGGAGAGGAGGCAAATGTAAAAGAATCCCAAGTTATCCATGAGCGAACAGGAGGCATCAAACAGGAGGCTTATGGATTCATAGCCACATTGCACCACAGATACTAGTAAAGGGTTAGCACTAAGGAAGGACCACAAGTCAGACCTGGCTTCTATGATGCCTTTTCCAGTGCTTGCATGGAAAGTAAGGGCTGTGAGTCTGATAAAGAGCTTGTCTAAGAAGTAGGAGGTACTGGGTTTAATTTGTCCCTCTAACCCATCCCCCCACCAAACACACACACACACACACACACACACACACACACACAGAGAGAGAGAGAGAGAGAGAGAGAGAGAGAGAGAGAGAGAGGGAAAGAGAGAGAGAGAGAGAAAGAGAGAGAGAGAGAGAGAGAGAGAGAGAGAGAGAGAGAGAGAGAGAAGGAAGGTGTATTGCTTCAGAATAAAACTATAAAATTCTTTACTTCCTTTCTTAACTCTATACGTTTGGGGATTCTTATTCTAAGCCCATCAGAGAAATGTGGGTCATTAAAGAGAGATCGTAACATCTGAATTGAGATGGGCACAATTTGGCACAGTCTATCGAACTTCAAAATGCATATTATACATACCCTTTGATCTAGCAATTTCACTTCCTGGAATTTAACTTTTGAACATAATCATATAAGTATGCAAAGAAAGGTACATACACAGGACTCTTCATTGCAGTTCTGTTTGTAATAGCACAGATCTGAAAGCAATCTAAGCGTCCATCAAGAAGACATTGGTTAAATAAATTATGGCATTATGGGATATTACAGAGACCTTAAAAAAGGGAATGAAGTAGGTCTACATGAAATTACCTGAAAAGATTTCCACAATATCTCATTAAGTTAAAATGAAACTTACTAAGTGGAATGTATACGGTTCTATTTCTATTAAAATATATGCTTAGACATTCATAAACATCTTTGGAGTCTTGAAATAATAAACCTTCAAGTGGTATTTTCTTGGAAATAGAAATTGAGAAGCAGAGATTACTTCTATGCACTTCCCATCTTTCCAATAATTGAATATTTTTTTTTACTAAAAGAATATCTACATTTTGTAATAAAATAACTGATTATTTGTTGTGGCTGTGCTTTCTTTTTTCTTTCTTTAAATTCTTGATTTTTTTTGCAGAGAAAGTAGAGATAAAAAAAAAATTTGTGTGATAAATAGGAACCTATATACACCATTCTGTAGGAAAATTGTGAGGGGTTTTGGGGAGAGCTCCATTTTTATCTCTATCCCCATCTTATCTACACCCATGTCCTCACCTTCATCCCTACATTCATGTCCTCATCTTCATCCCTACATTCATGTCCTCATCTTCATCCCTATACCCATGTCCTCATCTTCTTCCCTACATTCATGTCCTCATCTTCATCCCTACACCCATGTCCTCAACTTCATCCCTACACCCATGTCCTCACCTTCATCCCTACATTCATGTCCTCATCTTCATCCCTACATTCATGTCCTCATCTTCATCCCTATACCCATGTCCTCATCTTCTTCCCTACATTCATGTCCTCATCTTCATCCCTACACCCATGTCCTCAACTTCATCCCTACACCCATGTCCTCACCTTCATCCCTACACCCATGTCTTCATCTTCATCCCTACACCCATGTCCTCAACTTCATCCCTACACCCATGTCCTCACCTTCATCCCTACACCCATGTCTTCATCTTCATCCCTACACCCATGTCCTCATCTTCATCCCTACACCACCCATGTCCTCCCCTTTATCCCTACACCCATGTCCTCATCTTCTTCCCTACACCCATGTCCTCATCTTCATTCCTACATTCATGTCCTCACCTTCATCCTTACATCCATGTCCTCATCTTCATCCCTACATTCATGTCCTCATCTTCATCCTTACATCCATGTCCTCATCTTCATTCCTACATTCATGTCCTCACCTTTATCCCTACACTCATGTCCTCATCTTCTTCCCTACACCCATGTCCTCACCTTCATCCCTACACCCATGACCTCATCTTCATCCCTACACCACCCATGCCCTCATCTTCATCCTTACACCACCCATGTCCTCATCTTCATCCCTACACCCATGTCCTCATCTTCTTCCCTACACCCATGTCCTCATCTTCATCCCTATACCACCCATGTCCTCACCTTTATCCCTACACCCATGTCCTCATCTTCATCCCTACACCACCCATGTCCTCACCTTTATCCCTACACCCATGTCCTCATCTTCTTCCCTACACCCATGTCCTCATCTTCATTCCTACATTCATGTCCTCACCTTCATCCTTACATCCATGTCCTCATCTTCATCCCTACATTCATGTCCTCATCTTCATCCTTACATCCATGTCCTCATCTTCATTCCTACATTCATGTCCTCACCTTTATCCCTACACCCATGTCCTCATCTTCATCCCTACACCCATGTCCTCATCTTCTTCCCTACACCCATGTCCTCATCTTCTTCCCTACACCCATGTCCTCATCTTCTTCCCTACACCCATGTCCTCATCTTCATCCCTACACTCATGTCCTCACACTCATCTCTACACCCATGCCCTCACCTTCATCCCTACACCCATGCCCTCACCTTCATCCCTACACACATGTCCTCATCTTCATCCCTACACCCATGTCCTCATCTTCATCCCAATGTTTATCAGTTTTCGTCTCTGACCCCATTCCTGTATCTATCCCAGTCCTCATTTGTATCTTCATGTTCTTCCAAAACTTGATCCTACCTCCATTCCCATGTTCCTCTCCATCTTCATCCAATCTCCAATCTCATCTCTAGTCCTACCTTGTTCCCAGTCTCCTTCTCTTTTTTGGTTTGAAATAATCTGCCCACTTTATCTCGGTGAAGAACTTTACCCTTTCTTCTGAATGGAACAGCATACAATTTTGAAGATGGACCTAAGGAGGACATAATCTTAATATTGTTCTTACATTTCTAAATTCAAGGGGAGCAATGGACAATACAAAGACCAGGTTACCCAGGCAAATACTGCGTAGGACCTCCTACCTTTTATGCTCACCTATGTCACCACCACACCCACTATTACCCTGAAATTCTTGGAGAGTTTACATGTGCTTTCTATTTTCCCCCTACTTAAGTCTTATCATTTCCAGTGATTCTGAATTAATTCACAGGGGTACGAACACCAAGGAACAGCACTGGTAACATTAGGCCACTCTGCATTTTATGATGAGAGCTTTTTAATCTAATTAAACATTGAACAATTTTGATGTTGCATCTATTATGGTCCATTAGGGAGCCGACTAACCTCTGTAAGACATCCTACTCAAGATTTTCACAAGCAGGATCAAACACATCACCAACAATATCGAAGGCTTGAAGCATGGAGTTGGGTGGTTTTCATTCATGGTTTTATTAAGAAGCAAACCCCCAAATTCTTCCAAGTAATTCCACTTCCCATAAGTAAAACCACTTCTCCTGCCATTTTCAGGAGGTGGGAAATGTATCAGGATGGTTTGAGTTAACTTCTCTCATCATGAGCCCTCATAAAGAGCACTGGTTAGTAAGACAATAATCAAGCATGTTTTAATTAGAAAATGTGGAACCCAAGCACTTTTGCCGGAAAGACGGTGATAGCTTAAAAGAGACATCAGGAGACTAATAAAAGTTAAAATGCATTAAGTAGCCACAGTGAACTCAAAGGTAAAGTCGTGGGACGTTTGAGAAGTGAACCAGAGAGGGTGATGAATCAGAAGTGGGTGGGAGGGAGTCAGTCAGTGGAACCAACTCTTTCTCTTTCATTGAATTCAGTTGCAAACCTCCTTCTGTGCCCAGGCAAGCAAGACAACTCAGTACCCTGAAATTTCTCCACCTCCTACCCTGACCACTATACTCTCTACCCAGAGGAGAAAATAATTACACCTAGGCTATAAGGGAAGATTGGTGGGTAGTGAGTGAATTATCCCTGAGTTCCATTGGGGTTGATCTGGAGTTTTTGTGGGTACTTTAGCTTTTTCATCCTC
Source organism: Apodemus sylvaticus (assembly GCF_947179515.1). Lineage (NCBI taxonomy): Eukaryota > Metazoa > Chordata > Mammalia > Rodentia > Muridae > Apodemus > Apodemus sylvaticus. The sequence goes on along the minus strand of NC_067481.1, from coordinate 89,304,246 downwards.
TTACTGGTGTGATGTTTGGTGATGGGTTATGTGCTATCCTTTCCAAAGCAGGCTCTGTGTGTGGGGATGTGATTCTGCCTAGCCAATCAGTGTGTTCTGTTCTCTAAGTCAGGGGGATGGATAGGTCAGTAGTGCTGGGTGTGATCCCAGTTGGGTTTCATGGGCTTCCGTCAAGAAAGCAGGCTTAAAAATTAGAGATAGCTAGTAGGACCTAGAACCCGTGGAAGTGATCTATGGTGCTGTAATCTGGAAACTGAGTTCCAGGCCAGTTTAGCCTACAGAATGAGACTCTGCCATAAAACAAGTCTAAGATGAAGAGCCTTCTATCAACTAGGCATTGCAACTGTAAGTATACAGCTCACAGGGCCTATAATGATGCCAGTAAAGCAGGGTCCTCTAAGAACTATGTCCAGAAACACAGAAAAGCCAGGCTGAGACAGATGTCTAATGTCTAAGTGTAAGTGCTCGAGTCTAGTCTGCTAAGGACCTTGTCTCTCTCTCTCTTTTTTTTTTCCAGACTTTACACCTCACATTTCTTTTGCCTGATATGCTGACAGGAGACAAGGACATCTGCCCTGTGGGGCTCTGTCTCAGGCAACTGATGTAAAACACCCAAGCCAATGCTTGGCACAAATGAAACATTTCTGACAGGAGTCTGTCTGAAAAAAGGCCCAGAGAGCATCCAGTGGTTTTGGAAGAAGCCAGTTTTCTAGCAGGTCCACTTTCTCCTCACATTGACTGTGGCAGAGAAGCAGGAAGGTTGAACTTGGTGCCTTCAGCATCCTGCTCTGGGACACACTGAGAGGGAAGACCCCTACTCCAAGGACCAGAGTGCCCAGAACACCACATCCACATAGTGCTGTGTCAACATTAGGAATCTTCATGTTTTTTCCTTTAATATTAGTGAGTTGGGGGACACTGGAGCTAGAGGCAGATCTGCTTTCCTTAAGGACCCATCTGATCCTCCTATGACCTCAATATATGTTTCCAAGCAGGGTAAAGTTGTTGGGAAATGAAAAGAACGATTACAAGAACTTAGCAGGGTTTCTGATAATCATTCAAGTGATTTAACAAATTATATTTATGCACACATGATTAAAGTATTGATGGCAGAGACTTGGGGAGGATGTTTGCTGTCCTGTATTAGTTACTATGAGTTAGAAATAATCCCACAAGTAATTTAAGCCTACCTAACAAGTTCAAGGGTGAGCCTTCATGTTTGGGCTTCTAAAGGAGAACAATTCGAAAACAGGGCTGAGACAAACTCCAAATTGATTGGAGGGTCTGGGAGGCAATGGAGTTATCTGAGGAGAGTTTCCTAAACACTCTCATATAACACCCCAGAGTATGCAGTGGCCAGGTGGACAGGATGAGCCTGTACCTGGTGATGGATTGCAATCCTAAGGACATGAGATCCCAACTCACAGAGGCAAGTAAAGCTGAGAATGATAAATCAAAGGATCCCTCAACAGCACCGCAGAGCCCGTTTCCCTGCCTGGGAGAACTACAACTGCCTTACCTGACTTCTGTGAGGAGAAAAGCATCATCAAGAAGAAGTCAGAATTAGAAAAAGACTCCCACTTCTATAAGCTTCTCCCCATCTGAGCCCGATAAAACATCCCAGGGGAAGACTTCAGGAAATGCCCCAAGGGTGTGACAGTTGCTATTAGCTGAGTGGGGTGAAAGAGCTCAGAGAAAGATGGAAATATTTGGTTTTTGTTTTTTTTTTTTAAACTGTGAACTTAACCCAAGCATCTTCAACATTTACACAGTCTTGGCTAGGAGTCCTGCTCTTCCAAGGCATAACCATGAGGCGGCCTCCATCCTTAATTGGGTCCCCAAGGCATGTGCTGTGGAGGGATAAAGTTTTATAAAAAAATAAATAAATAAAAGTTCTATGTACCTAGAGGCTCAACTCTGGTGACTTGCAAGCAAGAAGTTCAAGCCTTCAAAGCATTAATCAACTTAGCACTTTTTTAATTTTACAGAAGGGGACCAAATTGTAAAAGGACGGCTTCACCTTGGACACCTCCGCCTTCAACATTTGCAAACCATGCCGAACGTAGGCTACAGAGGTCTCGAGTAAGATGTAATGCTCGCGCCGTTCTTATTGTACCTTGTAATTTGCACGCATGCCACGACACGTTATTTATTTTCTTATTAATGGGTCTGAGTGTGTTTAACACCACAAGCCATAAATTGCAGAGCAGTGGATTAGACGAGGTACTCTTTATTTTTTTCCTGCCGATTGTCAGAAAGTGATGTGGGGTGTGAGATACATCCCCGCCCCCCAGTCCCCTGACACAACTGCCCCCCCTCCACCCCTCTCACCTCCATCCAAGTACCAGTCCCTTTGCTTCCATCTGATAAAGGTGGGGGCAAACAAGAAAGACATAGCCTGGTTTCTCACTGGTAAGCTTGCCTATTGAGCAGCTCTGTTATTGAGATTAATAAGCTGCCAGTTTCCAAGGAAGACTAACAAAACAGCAAAATTAAAGTGCAGTGCGACGTGAAATGCTGCCGGTGGCCAGGCGGGATCATGGTGTCAAAAAGGCAAGGTAAAGCTATAAAATAAGGCTGAGCTTGAAAGGCTAACCTAGAGGTCTCATTAATTTCCGTGTTGCCTCTGATGAGAATTTAGAGGGGCATAATGTTTAGCAGTATGGAGAATCAAGCCACCTATTGATTTGAAAAGCGCTTCAATGCATTTGGTTCACTCGGAATGAATTCTACTTTTAAACCTTACTTGAAAACATTAGGAAGAGGTGGGGGGGTGCGGTGGGGAGAAGCAAACAGGTTACCTTGGTTTAATATTCTCAAGATCAAGCATGTCAGTGACACTGTCAGAAAATTAATCCTTCGGTGGAAAAATCAATCTGAGAACAAGTTTGGAATATCCTTTGGACTCAGCATGGTGGGGGTGCTTCAACAATCTGTCTGCTTCTCTGCGAAAACCTTACTTACTAAAAGGTCTTGCATCCCAGTTCCCAAGTACGCACGACTAACAAAACACCCAAATCGGGCCAGGATGACTTTGTCTTGAAGACAGGAAAGTATGAGGTTTTCTGATCTTAGGATTAAGACCTCTTGAATGTGCTTCTTAAGCTCCGTGTGTTCACCTCTCAGAGCCCCTGCTGTGGTGTGCTGCTCAAAGGACACCGTGCTGACCAAGTGGGCAGCCACGGTATCTGTAGCCTCGTGGCTGCTTGCTACCCATCGGGCAAAGTTCTGTTTGGAATGAAAAGCATGGAAATTGTGAAGCTAGCACTCAGCACAGAAAGCAGCCCTTGAAACCCAACATTCCTGCAGGCCATACTGCAGCCGCTAAAGTACAGGGGAGCCTCTAGTCCACCATGATGAGTTGCCACCAATTTATGGTGTTGACAAAATCATAAAGGCATTTTAGGTGGTTTTAGTAGAAGGGAAGCCAAGACAAATCATCATTCACCAAGCCACAGGCAGCCCTTATGGGGCCCTGAAAGGAGGGGTGGAACCTTCACTTAAAAAGGAGGAAGGGAATTAGTGAGCTAACTTAGTTGGCAGGAGCCACAAGCAGGAAGGCATTAGGTCAAAGTAAAGTTGGAATTCAAAATTTTCTTGGGCCTGGGTATGGGGGGGGGCTGGTCTTGCAGAGGAAGAGAGCTCTACTCTTTTTAAGAAGTGTGATGTCACTGAGTGTGTTGCTTATCAGCTCTCCTGGGAGATAGCGAAATCTAATACCTGGATAATACCTGGAGATGCTGCGAAGAGCTCCTTATATCATGCCCAGTTTGTGATTTTGACAGCCACTCAGTTTATATCCAATAATATCCATATATCATTTTTATCTATGTCACTCATAATGCATCAATTTCCCCTTCTCCTTGGATGAGATAAGTTAATTTTCTGTTTTCTATTAGGGTAAATACCTTATTTAGTTCCAAACATCATGGCAGTTAGGAACGTGCTATTTGGAGTTGGGTAGAGACAAGTTCAAATCCCAGCTTTGCCATTTGATGTTGGGTGATGTGTAACTTAATATTCTGAGTTTCAGATCTCATTAATGCAATTGTCCATCCATTCATTCAATCCAACAGTATCTCTGCGTAACTCAGATGGCCTCAGATTTGTGATCTTCCTGCCTTACCCATTCCCATGTTCCCTGAATTTCAAATAAGAATAAGAACATGAAAGCTTAAGAGAGTGGATGGTATATGTATAAGGCTAAGTGGCAAGGAAACATTTCTGAAAAAGAAAAATTTTTATTCAAGGCATCTATGATTCTGTAGAGTAAATCTTTATCATAGTTCAAAGCCCTGTTCATAATGGCCTTGCTGACTTTTCTAGCCTGTTTTCTTTCCCTGGTATTCTCTCCTCTCTTCCTCCCCCCTTTCTCCTTCCCCCTCCCCATCTCCTCCTCTTGTGTGTGTGTTGTTTGTATGTGTGTTGTGTGTGTGTTATGTGTGTGTATGTGTATATGTGTGTGTGTGGTGTGTGTGTGTGTGTCTGTCTGTGTGTGTGTCTATATGTGTGTGTGTTGTATGTATATGGGCTGGGGAAGATAACCTTCAAGTCTCTTTCCTCTTCTCTCCACCTTGTTTTGGGACACAGTTTTCTTTACTGCTGTGTAAGATGGTTTAGCTTCTTGCTAAAGGCCCAATAGCTTCTGGAGATTTCTTGCCTGCACTTCCCATTTCCTACAGGCATGGTGGGATTACAGATGCTTGTGACTCTGGCTTGGTGGGCTTTGGGGATCAGGTTGTCTGGCTTGTACAGTTAATGCTTTTATGCACTAAGCCAATCTCCCTAGTCCTAGAACTCCCTTTAAGCCTTACTGATGCCCATTTGTCATGGGTCTGACTTCTCTGTACCTCTCATGGCCACTTTCACTGTGGGAGAGGTATTTATTTGTTCACTTGGTGCTCTGCCCCATCCTGTCTAGCATTTCCGCAAAGGCAAGGCTTGAGATCTCTCTCTCTCTCTCTCTCTCTCTCTCTCTGTGTGTGTGTGTGTGTGTGTGTGTGTGTGTGTTCTCAATGTCTGGCACATAGTAGGCCTTCTCATAAGTAGTTCTAGAATGAATTATGGATGGCCATCTTGAAAAGCAACGTGCAGACTTGTTTATAACTTGATGATGTGGATGATTAAAGTCAGAGTTTCCGAAGTTTCAGAGTCTGGGAAGCCTTGTACTGCTTAGTGATTTTCCTCGATCACCTGCTACACAGACAGATTTGGAGGAGCTCGTCTCAGCAAAACACAGAGGGAAGGTTGGATTCTGTCACCGAGATACTGCTACTGTTTTAGACAAGAGAAGCTGACTTCTGACACTTCCCAAGAAGCTGCCGAGTAGGAAGATTCCTGACCTTGGCTCTCTCTGCAGAGAAGGACTAGACAGGTGATAGAAGACGGCAGGCAGGAAGCATGTCGGGACTTGATTCTATACGGAGTGGGGGGAGATGGAGGGTGCTGATTGATTGTACAGGCTGCCTTGCACTGGGGTTCTCTATCATGTACTTAAGGTTTATGGCTATGTTATGGCTTATGGCATTGAGGGTATGCCCAAGATGGTAGAATGCCTGCCTATTATAGCACATATGTAAACTGACTTCGGTTGTGTAAATTTACATGCATTCTGCTCTAATGGAACTAACATTTATATAGCGCATATAGAAATTTTCGTGATTTCTATGTGTTCAGCTCTACGTTTGAACAGCTCTCCTTTCTCTCTCTCTCTCTCTCTCTCTCTCTCTCTCTCTCTCTCTCTCTCTGTGTGTGTGTGTGTGTGTAAGCCAGCAGTCATACTCTCTACCATGTGTTTCAATGAGATTCTCATTGAGCCTGGAATTCGTGAGTATGGATAGATCAGTTGGACACTGAGCTCCGGGGATCTGTCTGTCTCTCATTCTCCTGTGCCAGAATTACAAGCACTTGGTGCTATGCTTCACTCTTTCATGAACTCAGGTCTTTGTGTTTGCAGAGCAAACCCTTTGCTGACTGAGCCATCTCCCTGGCCCTACTTCTGTTTCCCATGTCATATATGTCTAGGGCTTTGTAACCAGCATTTCCAATTCTTTATATTGCAAGACAAACTGAAGAAATATCAGATGGCCTAAGGATCACTTTCGAGGCCTCTTTAAGTCTGGTAGGGACATTAACACACAATGCTGAGAGGCAAGGAGCGGTCCCCACTGGTTTAAAAGAAGCACTGGGATTTGGCAGAGCCTCTCCGGGGATGCCAGGATGCCTGTTCATTACCTCCAGAGTAGCAGCTCGTCCATCACTCCCAGAAGTTGCAAGGAGTGGGGAGGAAGTCATGAAGCTGTTAGTAAATTCCACTTGGGGGTCTCGGTTTGTGACTGCTTCACAATCAACCTTCAGAATACCATGCCTTTAATGGCTCTTTCTCTATCACATGATGAACTGAGTCTTATTTATTATTAAAGAGGTGTGGTCTCCATCAGCATATGCAGTGTACTTTCTTTTTATGCGTCTTCCCCTTCTTTGGGTTGTGTTTGAGCTTGGAGAAGAATATGCACATTTTATTCGTGACCTACCCAGTCTCCAGCATTACTCTTGGGGATTTGATTTCTATGTAATAACAAGAGAGGAGAAATTAACATTGTTTTAAATAGATGTGTTGTGTTTTAAAACCTCCTTTTCTCTTTTTATAAAGGCTGAGCTAATGAGACCATGCTGAAAATTATATGTTAAAATAACATATATATGTTAAAATATATATTATATATTTATGCTGAAATTATATGTTATATAGATTTATGTTACTTATTTAATTTTATTTGCTCTGTGGTGTGTATGTATGTATGTATGTAGGCATGTGTGTGTATATGTGTGCATGTGTGTACATATAACTGTGGGTGGAAGCCAAAGGTTGATGTTGGATATTTTTCTTAACTGTTCTCTGCCACAGCTTTTGAGACCTGGGATTCATTGTCAACATAGGTCAGTAGTTTCAAAGGGTCTTCCCACCTCCTCCCATACCCTACCCCCAGTGCTGAGGTTATAGATATGTACTACTGTGCCTGGCTTTTACATGAACATAGGGGGTTCAGACTCAGGCTCTCATGTTTATACAGTAAGCGCTGTACCAACTGAGCCATTTCCCCGGGCTGTTCTTTATTTCAGGGCTAGGGATTGAACTCAGAGCTTTACATATATAAGGTTAGTCCTCAGTCACTGAGCTACACTCCCATGCCAGAAGAAAAATAGATTCTAAAAGTGCTGTGGATTAATGCTAAAGTTTTCGTGTGCAATGCCACTGTCTGTTTGAGCTCTCTGCGCTCTGATGTGAGAAGGCTGAAATTTGGCTTGATTTCTGGGAGTCGCCCCAGTCCGAGGCCAGATACTCTCATTCCTTAATCTTTTGGATCTTGAACATACTGATCAAAGAACATGTAGGCGCCGCTCTCACTTGTCTTTTCTTTCAGATAGACTTCAAGGGTTTGGAGATCCTGTCTATGTGCAGAGTTCATCTTTGATTCGCCTTTCCCAAGCACATCACTGAAGACGACCAGTCCTCGGAGAAATGTTACTTGTAGAAGGGCTCAGCAGAAGCACTCTAGAGAGCAGAGAGCAGGTGCTGAGAGAGATTACCTCCAGACAGTGGCAAGTGACCCACTGCTTTTGTGGGTCTTTTCAACCACGTGCTCAGCAGGGGGGCATTTTCTTAGAAGTGGTTCTTCAAAACAAGCCTCCTGGGAAACCAATTGATTTCATAGGAAGCTGGGAGATATATTTATATGTATCCTTTTAAAATACTTGTATATTATTATTTTATGTGTCTGAATGTTTTACATGCATGTACAATCATTACATGTCTTTATATACATTCTTATGACCAAGGGGAGACTACTTTCAAGTAGTAGACTGATGGATCTAGCCCTGTTAATTGGATAATTGAATGCAAAAGATACAGACTGTTCACATAAACAGGTATCTACCTCCCTTACTGTATGGGGATCTCAAGGGCTTCATGAGGTTCCCTCGTAACTTATTGTTTCTGTGACAACAGAGGCCTATTGCGGGAATGTCCCTTTAATCTAGACTGTATATTTGAAGAAGAAATAATAATCATCTGCTTAGTTCTCATTGGATCACTTCCTGGTTCTACTGAGATAATGTTTGAATGTATTAATGTACATAGAAACTACACATTAGCGTGCACATGAAATGCAGAATAAAGGCTTCATTCCGATGGCAACGAGGTAGTCATACAGCCTTGTCCCCTTTTCTCTTTTCTCTCTTTCTACCCAGAAACCCTTTTTCATATAAAATCATCTACTAACATAAAAAGAGGGTGATAATAAACTCCTGAGTGCTTCCTAAACACAAGGAGGCAGAACAGAAAATCTCTTCTAGCTTGGTTGACCAGTAGCTTCTGGCATGGCCGTTGGGAGATTGCTGCATTAGTATGGATGTTATAATTATCTATTTTGTATAATCCATCAGTATGATTTTTACTGCCTTGACATCTTTCAAGCTTTGGAATGATGGTTGTAGGCCTAGATGAAAACCAAGTCATAAAATGAAATTAGAGGTGAGTGTTGAGTACATTAGCGAGCATATACCATACACTGGGGCTCAGGATTTCAACTTTTTTAAACTTTAAAGAAGTCGCTGATACGCAACAACTCCGAATGTTAATGGCATTCTAAATTCCTTCCAGCTGTGGGCAGGAGAATCCACCATTTCCAGAAACACTTTGGATTCTTTCTCTTCTTCAGCCCGAATAATTAAAGCTTTAAAACTGACTCGAGCATTTTCGGAAGCATGGAAACAAATGCATGCCTCCTCCATGGCTCCTTCAGAGAAGCAGACACGAGCACACAGCCCAAGAAGGTGTCTGGGGATGGAGTCACAAGGCTCTGCAGTATCAGACAAATCTACTCCTGGCCTTCTCTGTCCATTGAAGGCTTGTCTCCCACACTGTCCCCAGGGTCCTCTTTAAGCCTCCCTCGGGAGGCATGCGTGGTTTTTAGAAGACCAGAAGTCAAAGTAGGTGAAGGAAAGAACACAGAAAAACAAAAACAAAGCCAGTCCCAGGGATAATTTCCAGATTCTTCCTTCCTACCACAAGTCCCTCCCTGTTGCGCTGTTTGTTTTTCCACATCCCTGTTTGCCCCAGAGCCATCAAGCTGTTAGTGTGTACAGGAGGGACTGAAGTGAGCCAGCAGGTTGGATGAAGTATAAATTAAAATTAGACTTCTGTCAGTCTGGAATCGGGGATTGTTTTCAAGGTCTCCCCAAACACTTAATTTCAAATGAGTCTTCATTTATTACTTCAAGAAAGGCCAAATGCATAATTTATCAGCAGCATTCAGTCAATATACCCTTATAAGCACATTTCCCATGAGCCTTTGAGTAAAAATATGTTATGCTAATTCTATTAGTTGGGTACACAAGAGCTGTCTAAGAAAGTCAACAAGCATTAAAAGGAGACACGTGTGAACAAAGAAATACTGATCAACCTATTGTCCAGGGTCAAATTACCAAGGGATAAGGAGGTGTTAAGCTTGTCTCCTTATGCTGGCAATGTCTCTCCAACCAGAACTCAGAGCCACCCAGAGCCACGTGACCCCGGTGACTTAGAGTGGGGAACAGGGACCTACCGAGTCTCCAGCGGCACGTTACTGTTCAGCACCCAGCTGTCCTGGAGCTGAACGGACTCTGGGGTGGTGGCCAGGTCATTAGGTGCAGGAGCTGGGGCGTGGATTTGACTCCTCCGATTGGTCAGTGAGTTCCTGTTGAGGGAGTTGGCCGAGGAGTGGTGGTGGGACAGGGTGTGGTTATGAGGGGGTGGCAGAGGGGGCCTCAGCGTTGATTGGCTGTGGTGGTTCGGAGGGCCTGGAAGAGAGGAAGGAGAAACAGCCATCAGTACCTGTCCATTCTCAGCAACTCTGCACCTATAAGGTAGGCTTTGCAGCCAAAGTCCCCACAATTACAGTGACTGAAAACCACAAATCAGAGGTAACAGCTGGGACTGCATAAAACACCCCGGTGTTATTAGTTGCAAACAAATACTGTGCTTTACTTTTTACTTATCAATATGCATCAATTAGAGAGCAAAGAGGATTGAGGTTAGAAAAGCCAAGTAGACAAGGGATGGAATTATCCTTGGAATTATCTGATATTGCAATGGAAGAGATAATACACTCAAGGCTGATTCTGGCTGTGACAAGTTTTTATTCCATTTCCTGGTAAAATTTAAAGGCCCAGGTCCTCTAAAGCAAGCATGCAAGCATGCATGCAAGCAAGCAAACAACAAACAACCCAGATATTCTTGTAGAAGTGGAAGATACAATAATGGTTATCAGCAGCTGTGCTGGTTGGGATGTAGGGAGAATTTGGCCAGTGGACACAGACCTAGGAAGGCCAAGTTCTGGGGTTCTGCTGCACTGTTGAGTAATTATAGTCAAGAGTAAAGCATGTTTTCCATTGAAGACTAGTCTCTTAAATGTTTTGTCACAGAGAAATGCTGTGTTTCAGGTAGTAGGGATTCTAACTACTTGGGTTTGATCATCACACAGGGTATTGAAGTACTGCATTGTATCCCATACATTTGTGCAATTATTGTATGTCAACAAAAAATGGTTGCTGGGCCAGGGAGACAGCTCAATGGGTAAAGCACTTGCTGTGTAAGCATAAGGATCTGGATTCATATCCCCAGAAGTTATGTAAAGTCAGGCACAATAGTGCTCATCTACAATCATAGCCTTTCTTTGGTACATGAGAAGCCATGAAAAGAGAATCCCCAGAAACTCTTGGGGAAACTAGCTTAACACACATAGTGGCAGACATCCAAAGACACTGTCTCAAAGGAGATAGATGGTGAGATCAGATACCCGAGGCATGGAACACACACACACACACATACACACACACAGACACAACATATATACACATATACATACACACATATACATCACAAACACATATACATACACATTTGTATACACACATACACATATACATACCACACATACACAAACTTACACACAGTCACACACATATCACATACACACATATACACACACTTATACATATACATACATCATATACACTCATTGCATATACACATATACACATATATTGCATACACACATGTACACACACTTATACATATACACACATATACACATAACACACACTTACACATACATATATACACATCACATACACTAACACACATACACACATATACACACATATGTACACACTTACACATACACACACACATATATATACTGTCACATATATACACACATATATATACACACACATACTTACACACATATAAACACATCACATACACTCACTTATATACATACACATATACACAATATACATATATATACACACATACACACATATACACATATCACATACAATCACATACACACATATACACATATGAATACATATGAACATTATATGTACATATACATATATATCACATACACACCTATACACACATATCACATACACTCACATATATACATATACATCATATACACACACACTTGCACATACATATACACATATAAACCCATCACATACACATACACATACACACACACACATATATATATACACATACCCATAGACACATATACATATATGTTACATACACACATATATACACACATACACATATATATACATACACACGTATACATACACATTGCATACACATACTTACACACATAGACACACATATACATACATCATGTATACTCACACAAACACATGTACACACAGACACACATATACACATCACATATACTCACATATACATCCATACACAGACACATAGACACACATACATACACACATACATACATACACTTCACATACACACACATCACATACACTCAATTACACACATACCCATTCAGATAGAAACTTTTCATTTAAATTGCGGTGATGACTAGATAGGAAATTAAGCATTCTGGCTGTGGACAGGACTGAACTGGAGTGGTTACAAAATGTTCTTCAGAGGATCCAGGTCAGTGCTATCTTGAGGAGCTAAAGACAAACTGTAGGGAACACTGAGGACCTGGACTTTGGGAGAAAGTTTTCCGGGTTTTTAAGAAGTTGACAATTCAAAATAGACAGATAAATAATTAGGTATTAAAAACATACATATTCTTGTATAGACCTTTTTAAAAAATGAGAGTCAGCCAGCCCCCTCTGACTAATAAGTTGATAGCTGCTTTCCACTAAGAGAATGTTCTTGAGAACCGTCTGCAGAAGGTCAAGGGAGATGTTTCAAAATCACAGTTCTGGCTCCAAATCACAGCCTATCTTACAAATCCTGAAATCCTCTATATCTTTGCAAGGAACATGCTCATACAAGAACTACACCCGGGAAAGGTCCTCGTGTAAATATCCCTTCTCAGGAAGACTCTGCCCAAGGTTTGCCTAGCAAACTATCTGCACAATGCAGTATTTTAAATGTAACGAAAGCAAAAGCAGTTTTCTATGTGATGTAAGCCTATAATTTCCCTTTAATGGATCCTGAAACATGACTTTTAATTTGTGTCCTTTGAGAAAGTCTATTTTTTCTGAGGCCTCCAGTCAGTGTTGGCAGCTCACCAGGTGACTGCTGAGCCTTGTCATTTTGGCCCATGCCAACTCTGAAAATCCCCAGCCCCTGCCGTCCTGGCTTTAAGAAGCTAGCTCAAGTCATTTAAACAAGCAATTTGACACAGATTTCAACTACTTGTCTCCTTATGTGGCCAGACTACATCTCAGAAAGGTGTAATCTACATTCTGGGGTTCCTGGGAAGCTGGGAGAAGCATTCCAAGGGAAAGACAGACAACATGTCATAAAAGATGGTAGGTTTGGAGCCATTGTTACCAATGGAAACAGAAGCCAAAGTAAAGAACAGAGAAAACCTGTTTCTTGAAGTTCGTGTCTCTGGGTTGAAATTACGTGGGGGGATTTTTTTTTTTTTTTTTTCAGAGAAAAGACAACTAAAGCTAAAACCCATTGGGAAATGCCACAGTACGGTTGTATAGATTTTAAATCGTGTCCTCCAAATGAACCTGTAATTCATGTTTTACATTAGGCAGCGGTGACACTTTAAATACATCTTTGGTGGAGTTTCATAGCTGTCGCAGGCTATTACATATGCTGGCATTGTTGTCTGACTAGAAATGTATGATTACATAGTTACTTAGCACTTGTCTGTCTCCTATTAGTGGGGAGAGGTGGGTAAGGGGCAAGGTGATGTCATGATGATCTCTCAGAGGCACTGTCCAAGCCCCTCACATAGGGTTAATGAATTCTCACTTTCTCCTCCCCTCAGCTCCCATCCAGGTGGTGTCATTATTCCCTGTTAGTTAGGCAATTAAGAGACTTGCCTGGGGAGGATGAGGTGACTCAGTGTGCTCAAGAGAATCCACACTCCCGGCTCCTAACTAGAACGTTCTATCTCCCTCTGCCCCCAGCTCCCGCCCCCACCCCACTCTCAGGACCACACACTTTCTGCAAGTACAAAGAGCCAAATGAGAAATGTAATTCCCTGAATGAGTTCCCGAACTGGCCTGCTTCCTGTCTGTTCACCCCAGCCAAGCTTCCTTGACTATTCCAGCTGTGTGGTCTTCCCTTGCTGTCCATCTGTGTTGGGAGTGGGTGGAATTCCTGTGGTGTGTGTTTGTGTGTGTGTGGTCTCCAAAGGTGATGCCTGGGTCAAGGGAAGAATGAGTTAGGCTGCTGTGTGGTATGTCCCATATACACTGGACAGTGAGCAGCCACATTAATTGAAAGAGAGGTCAAGGGCCTCTTTCCAGTTCACCTAAAAGGAAGCCTTAGAACTTTCTGGGAAAAAAAAGGAAAAACGCAGAGAAATAAGAGTAGGGTAAGCTGAAAGAACACTCAGTTCTTCGTTCATTCTACCCTCCTATGAAGCAATGTGCTATTTCATTTCAAATAGGCGACCAACAACTCTGAACACAAAAGCTATCTGGCACATCACAAAAGAGAAAGTTCTTGTTACCGGTGCTCCCTTCCACAAATGCCAACTGCAGGGGCTCATGCACCCATCTCACCCAGCAGCCATATTCTCAGCTATGTGTACAACACAGAAAAAAATAATACTACATAGAGCAGAACACGGAGTGAAGAAGGCATTAGTTGGAAGTTAAGAGAGAATAATCTGAAAAATTATTGCATCATTGTTGTGAGTGCCTGTTGCTTTCTAGTTGCAGACATCTGAACACACTATCTTATTTAATTCTCATTTTTACTCATGCACCAAGGCAGTGATAACCCACCAGGATCTCTGTGCTTATGAGAAAGGATGAAGGTATTGAACAATGGTCTACCTATTGGTATATATTTATGCATTTCTGGGCAGAAAACACTTCAGTTCTTTTGGGGATGAAAGATGATGGGAAGACAAATCATAGCTCCAAATGAACCCAAATCTTGCATTTAGAGCCATAGCTCTCTACCTGAGGGTTGTGACCCCTTTGGGGGTTTCATATCAGATATTTACATTATAATTCATTAACAGTAGCAAATTATAACTATGAAATGCAACAAAAATAATTTTATGGTTGGGGGAATCACCACAACATGTGGAAGTGTGTTAAAGGGTCAAAGCGTTAGGAAGGTTGAGAACCACTGATTTAGAGTAACCCAAACTTGAGCTCTGCTGATCAGCGATCCCAGGTCAGGAACCTTCCGTGTGAACATCAGGGAGACTCAGTCACTCTGTGGCGATGTTCTAGATTTCTGAAGCAAAGCTCAGCATCAAAATGAGTGTCTCCTCTTCCAAGAATAGCTAGGAGTGTGCGCTCGCAGCTGTTTCTCGAGTGTGCCACTGATACTTGCTCTCACCTCAATGCAGCAATGGCCTTTGCTGCCACGGCCATTGTGTTTCCGATTCCCCACTCTGCTGTTTTTGTGACTCTCTGTTTGACCCTGGCACCTTGTGATTATGGCAAATGCTCCTCGAATACGGTGGGTGGTGATGACCGACCCCCAAGGCACCTTCTGCATTCTCCAGATTCCAGCCTAGACATTCTGGGAGCTGCTGCCTGGAAAGGGTTTCCATTTGCTAAGTTTCAAACAATGGTTGTCAAGACGCGTACCTGCTTTCCATGAATGTTTTTCAAGAAACTCAAGTACATGAGAAGCCCTTTCCTAAAGTGATGTGTAGCACCACTCTGTGATGAAATGGAAATGAGGAAGGCAGCCTCGTGGAAGAACCATGATGTCCGAGTTACAGACATTTATTGGGTTAGCTTGATGCGCATATTATTGATGTCTCTCCTAGGACATGAATGCAAGATTACACAATAATGTGATTTAAATACAAATAACTGCATCAGGTAAGTGCTTATAGAGTAGCAGGCTACTGAGTATGCCCTTGGTGGGCAAAAGGCAATTGCTACTGAAGCCTTGTGCTGACTAGTTATATGATGCATGATGAGCGTAAGCTGAAACCCTGGATGGTCTAGCCTAGGCAACACAGCAAGTCCCTGTCTCAAAAACAGGCAGATCATCATTACTGATGAGAACCAGAAGTCACTTTTAGATTCTGAATGACCTTTCACTATAGGAAAAAGGAATGGTTGTAATGGGTCTTTATCAAGAACTAAAGAAGTTGAGTTGTCCTAGAAAAACTAAGCAGATTTCAGGATAATGCTTCCTATATGAGCAAACGTTGGAAGGTGGGTGCATGCTATGACTGCCCCATGACAGCACAGACTGTGCTGCTGTGGTTTAGACCTCTTATGGGGCACTTGTTGCTGGTTGATTCTGACATGCATACCAGTCATGTGCTTTATCCTAAGTACTTAGGGGTTGACTTAAGAAAGAGAAGTCAGTCCTCCTCTGAGTCATGATATCAGTTTCAGGACACATTTACTGATTGAAGTCTCTTGGCACAGCTGCTCCCTCTTCTGCTGACTTTGGTAAAGTTGCCCAAACTCATGTGGAGGCAAGAAGCAACCCACACTTCAGATAACAAAAAGGAAACATTTTTTTTTAAGGCTAGCTAAACTAAGGGAATAAATGGTTAATGATTGGCTGCTGTTACTCTACTTTGCTTATGTAAACAGTTGAGGAAGGCCTTCAGGCTGGGCCTGTTCTTGCACGAGGAGAGGCTAGGGAGGTGTGGGAGGGCAGGGACCAATGAAGACAGCCTTGTCTTGCTTTATAGTTGGTACCAATTTTTCTTGGTGATTAAAAAGGATGATAAAGTACATGCGAGAAAAAATAAAAGTAGGGGCCTGCTGAACTGCTTATAAATCACTCATTCTGGTGCTGACATGCCCACAGCCGATCTTTAAGTATTTCATCCCCCACAGACCCTGAGATGATAAATTAACCACGAACTCTCTGCCTTGGACAGATCCACCTCTTCTGAGCATGCTGAATCCTGACAGCTACTTTAAGATGCTGAAAGCAGAATTGGTCTTGGCAGAGACTTTGGAGTCAGATTGGCACCAGGACACTGTTTATTTTGACCCTGTATGGAAGCCAGGGTAACTGGGGTGAAGATCTCAAAGAACAACAGTCTATGGTTAGGGCTAAGAAAGGGGAGTGGAGTGGCTGTGCTGGAGGACAGCTGAACAGGCTGTGGGCCTCGGTTTAGCTTGACCATGTGCTAGATGCATAACCACCGGAAAGCTAGAGTTTTCAAGTCCGTGTCTTTATCTGTAGAATGGGTATCACAAGTTTCCCTTTCTTACATGCTCATTAAGAAAACTGTATGAGATGCTATTGTAACGAATCTTGGGCCAGCAAGATGGTTCAGTCAGCAATGATGATGACCTAAACTACTCAAGCCCTAGGATCCACATGGCTGAAGTAGAGACATACTACATATAATAAAAATAAGGAGCCTGGTAAAATCCTTATCATACAACAAATTATATAAACATATATATAATGATAACTACACATGATAGGTTCTGTAGTCAGTGATACTGACGATGGCAGTAGGAACCACAGTAACACAAGGCTTCATGGGGAATATGATGAGCACCTCTTGGGACACCACGGCCACATTGCCAGGCTCTTAGAGCTGGCAGATCTTAGAGGGAGGTACCCAGTGAATGTATAGAGGCAAAACTCCTAAGCCCAGGCCACATGGATTTTAAATGCAGCCTGGATAAGAGCAGACTAAGAGGCGTGGCCCCTGGCTTTGATAGAGGCAGTCCCAAGAATGTGGCTCTGACTTGGGACTCAGCACAATGCATTTCCATAGCCAATCTAAGTGTTGCTATTGACAACAAAAACGACAACACTGGCTGGGGCTACCATGAATTAAGTCCCCTTTGTGTATTGGGGCTGAGCCAAATGGGAAACACACATGACCCTACTGTATTCCAGCTCACTGTGGTAGGACATGTAACTTCATGACTCAGATACAGCGAGGAAAGCTTGGACCAGTTAAGCAATGCACCCACAGTCACACAGCTTAGCAAGGGTCACAGAGGGCATTTGATCCTAGGCTTTCTTCCTCTCCCAGGCTTGTAGAGAGCAACATAAGGCCAGAGCACTTTTACAAGGGACTCTACCCCAGCCCTGATACTGTATACAGAGCAATACAGAAGGATTCTAGCTCGACTCAGCAGAGTCGAATCCACGAGACACGGGAGAGAACTGCCTTCCCCCAACTTCTCCACCACCTCTGCCTGCTGCTTGTGTCAGGAGAAATAGGCCAGAACAACCGGGCTGCAGCTCCCAGCCCTTTTATGCCTTCCCAGAGGGCCTCCCAGTCCTCCCGCTCTGGTCTGCACCCCTGGCCTGAGTGATGAGCAATTAGGTCTACAGAGGCCGGACCAAGGGCAAGCTCAATCCTGGCTTGTCCTGCCCTGTTCTGACCCATGGTACTCTGCCAACACCCTAGGGACAGATGGATGGAGGGCTTGTCCAAACCCAGCCTCCTCCTGTGTTTGCCAAGAGATTTCCCGATTTGTCTCTAAATATAGGGTAGTTTGGGTACTGAGCTTGCCCGCTCCTCCTCCTGCCTTAGCACCCACCTAATGGTTTACCCCTAAAGAATGGGCACGTATTTTCTATTCCTGACTCATGTGTGTGGTCCTGCTGGTTTTTCAGGGCAGACAAAACCATCTGCAGTACTTGATCGCAGAAAGCTAGGGCCACAGCTCTTCTGAGGAAAGAAGGGAGAAAAAAAATAAAAAAGGATGAGGTGAGCTAATGTTCATTTTCAGGCTCCCAGTACCAGCTCTGGTCAGGGCCTTTCAGCATGAGGGAGGCACTGTCCTATAGATTGGAAGGGTTCTGTCTGCACAAGCAGAGGGTCAGCGAAGGCAGGGGCTTTGCTCCCATATAGGAAACAATGACATACAGTATATGACCTCGGAGGTGAAAGAAAAATCATGCGAGTGCATTTGTTCTCTGTGTCAACAGATCAACACCACAGAGCGGAGGCATGGGAATCACTGTCAGGAGACGCAATCATCTGCAGACTTAGAAAGCGAAGCTTCGACAGCTCCCCCATTCCTCATGAGCGAGTAAGGTTGGTTGGAAGGCTAACTTCGATCCTTAAGAAGGAGTGAGTGCCCATGCTCACACATAGGTCATTTCAGTTACCACAGTTGTCTGAAAGTGGGCACCATCCTCTGTCTTAAGGGTGAGGCCACTGAGGGGCAGGTTGGTTCCAATGACACGACATGTCTCCCCACTTCAACGTGTCATGAAGTGTGATGTATCTGTGCCACTTCTGGAAGGTGGCTTTCCGTACTAAAAACATCTGAGTTAGACACCCCAGAGCATGGCTTTATACTTTCTCTCCAGTTTCTCTGCTGTCCTGAAATGCACAGGGAACTACTCCAGGGAAATGTGTCTATCTCTCCCGTCTCACATGCCCAGCAGGAGAACATGGTGTCTGATAAAGCTAGTGCTGGATGAAGTGTGGAGTGGACAGCTGAGTGGCATCACTGGAGACGGGCCAGGGGTCTCTATCACTCACCACTGGCTGCTGGACTCAGTGGCACGCTTTTCTTTACATTTTCTCATATCTTTTACCAGGGCGCTCCTATAGCTTAGAGGAAGCAGGATAGGGGAGAAGGTGACCTTGAACCCCTCTGGCCTTTTTTGGGGTATCTGTTCCTCATCATGCCTGGCCACCTCTTTGCTTCCAAATATCCTAACTGAGCTATAACAACACTGACCTCTTTGAAATGTCCCTGTTTCTCCATTACATTTACTGAGATGTGCAAGAACTCCAGTGCCTAATCTAATTTCAGAACACTACACCCCTTAACAATCCCTTTTATCTCTCTCCCTCCCTCCTTCTCTGCCCCCCTTTTCCCCCTCAGGGAGTCTCTGGCAAATTCGAATCACTTTTTGTCTCTATGAATTTGCTCTTACCAGACAGTTCATGACAATGAAGATTCCCTCTGGTTTATAGACCATGATGTCTGATGTCTGTTTGTGGCAGAGCCCCGTTGGAGCCCATCAAACTTAGATCTCAGATGGGTACAACTTTTACAGCTGCACAGTACCTTTCCCTTAAGAGATAAAAATGCCCCTCTCCAAAGCAGGTTCCCTGTGATGCTTTGTGGCAGGGCCCCGATGCTGTTGATAGTCTCCAGATGGAAACTGTCAGGTACAGGCCACTGGAGAGTCGGCTGGAAGCAGAGGGTTTAAGAAGCCTGTGATTTGTTGGAGTGGATGGGTCTGGGCATACTGAGAGGAGAGGACCATTGCTACCCAGCCCAAAGCCAGCAGGGGATAGCCAGGGGCTTGTGGAAGACAGGGGAAGGAGAAAATTGACTTGGGTGTCCAGTCAACAGCTAACATGTGTTCCGCATTTAATAGCAAATACTTATAGTTCTTGAGTCAACCTGCCAATATAGGTCAAGTTCTCACATAGACAGGTCTAAAGGGACTTCTGTCACAGTTGCGCAATCACTTTATTACATCCCACACTCAGTCTTCACTTGGTCCAATTCATCAAAAAGCACTCCTTAAGATAAAGTCAGTGCCAGGGGGTACTGAGTCTCACATATGCAGGCACATGTGCACACACTGCACACACATGCACACATGCACGGAGAGAGAAAAACACTAGAAGTGCTAGAGAAGAAAGATGCTCTTTCATTGCCAAGTTCTATCCGAGCAGAGTTTATGTGAGCATTTCCATAAATCTACATTACCCTAGGTATTTGGGGCTCCTCTGGGAAAGAAAAGTCTATCAGTAGAAAGTAATGATTTTGGGCTTTTCAATTGCCCTAAGGATCTTGACAATACTATTAAGACCCATGAGCTCCCTGTCGAGAAGTTTAGGAGCGAAATTATTAATACGCCCAAACGTTGTGTTGATTGTTGCGCTGCAGCAGAAAATGCTCTCTCTGCTATTGGACCTGCATCGTCACTCCCCTAAGCAGAGAATTGCATCGGAAATGTAAACTCCTCTCATCCCAGCTCAGCAAATAGCAGCTACTCAAGGTCTTATTGGAAAATAAGCTGGGGACAATTTGGATATTTCCAACCCCATGAAACAGAATGTTTTCCAAGGACCAAATTATTTTTTAAGGTGCGTGTGTGTGTGTGTGTGTGTGTGTGTGCAGTAGAATTATTTTCCATTAAGATGTTTAGATGTTGGGTTATGCTTTCCTTTGGGTGAATTTCACTCCTTCCCCCTCTCTCTATTTCTGTCCCCCATCTCTTACTCCTTCCCTTTCTTCCCCTTTCTCCCTCCCTCCCTTTCTTCTTTTCTCATCCATCACACTTAACCCCTGAATATAGAAAAACAAAGAAAATAAAGATAAAATGCTATTGTGGTTCCTACCAGGGACCTCTGATAAACACTGGCAAGGACAGACTCTGATCTGTACCATTCCCGAACCACAAGAAGGATGGGAAGCACCCGGTTAAATGGCAAGGATGGGGATAAAGGATCCTGGAGCATTTTCACTTCAAAGCTCAGCAGAATTATTTACTATCTGGGTGACCTTTTCCCCAAATCTCTCCTGGTACATGCCATATAGGGCAAGAGAACAAAAGTTTCTCCATACTATATAAACAGAAGTCAGCTGAATGTCAGATCATGGACTGCGTCTCTTTTCTTGTCAAGGGACAGCTGATGTAATGGGGAAATAGAGGAGTAGTTCTGGAGACATTTAACACACACACACACACACACACACACACACACTCACACAGAGAAGGGGCAAGTGTTTACCCCATGCTGAGTGCTTCCTGAATCATCATTCATTGCCCAGGGCCCCCTGGCTCAAGCACTGCAGAGAGTCTTTTTTGAATTTTACCTATGATTGCTTATTGTTTTTTTTCCAAAGCTGGCTTGGAGATGTTTTCATCTTCCAATTAAAGTGGCTCAGAGCACCTCCAGCGTCACTGCCTTTCTCCTTGTAGGCCATGAGCAGAAGCACCCAGCTGCTAAGCAGGAAAAGGTAAGAAAGCCTACCCCAGCCCAAGTGGCCAGCATAATCACAAACTGAGAAGAAAACTGCACCAAGTGGGAGGCCTATGTGTTATAAAACCCTTAGTTTTGTTGTAGCAACATGAGCTAAAACCCTTAGGACCATAGGCTCTAGTTGCATTCCTCTGGACAGTAAGCTTTGGGGTATAGCTCCACTTCATGAGGCCATTGCTGGGTTCCTTGAGTCTTTAAGATCAAAGAGCTTAATTTGAACCCTGAAATATGGAGACTTTTAGAAGGGAATACAAAGATACCCTTAAGACATTGGGGTATGCAATCACTTTGAAGTAGATCACTAACAGCCCAGAAACCAATGCTAAGGATCAACAGACCATTAAAAAAAAGTTTCCATACAGTGAGAAAATGATCAACAAACACACAAGCCCACAACAGAAGGGGAGGAATATCTTTTCCAGCCACACACTAGATAATGGACTAATTAATACCCCAAATTTACAAAGACTTGCGTAAGTTAGATATGAAGGGAATAAAATTGATAATCAGTAGGCAAATGAACTGAATAGAAAGTTTTCAACAAAAAGAAAAAAAGAAATACAGATGGCCAACAACTATTTTGAAAAGTCTTTAATATTCCTAACCATCATGGAGATGCAAACTGAAACTACTTTGAGCTTTTACCTTACCTGAGTCAGAGTGGCTATTGTTAACAAATCTAAGAAGAAATATTAGAGGGATGTGCATAGAGAGGAACCCTTATTTACTGTTAGAGGCGATGCAAATTAATATAGCTATTATGGAAAAAATATCCAACCGTACATGTATTGTCACTTCCATGATTCTTGCTGCTTTAGTCACTCTGTCAAAGAACTGGAATGAACCTGATTGTGGATCAACAGATGAATGGATAATGTAAATTTGGCAAATATATATGTAAATATAAAAATTTGGCAAAATTTGGCTATACACATACATATATATATACGTATATATGACACACATATACACATATGCATATGCATGTACATATGTGTATATGACTACTACTCATCTTTAAAGAAAAACTAAGTTAAAAGTTTTCAAGAAAATAGATGGGCCCTGAGGCATAATATAGTACAGGGTCACATAATTTCATAAAGGAACAATCTGTATGCTCTCTCTATATGTGTAATCTCGCCAATAATATGTATCTATGCAAATGAATATACACGGTGCAGTATACTATGAAGAAAAGAGAGAAAGAAAAGCTAAATATAAGTGCAAGGGGAAAGGCTGACCCAGGTACTGATAAGACTTATGAAAGAGCATAGAAAGCTAATTATTGTCTCTAATTATGACGTGGATTTTCGTTTTTATATTTTGGTGATGGATAAATAAATAAAATATATTCAATACTAAAAATTTAAAACTTAATGTGAAGTTTTAATGTTTCTATTTTGAATGCCTGTTTCAACTATATAGAAGTTTGTTGAGCTGTATAAAATTATAAATTTGGTGTGCGCTTTTCTATTTGTCTACACTTTAAAATAATAATAATAATAATAAAAGGTACTTTAGAAGATCTTAAGGGCAACACAATACCACTGATCACCATGGATTTGCCTGGAGGTACTCAGGACACAGATTCCTAAGTTCTGTGCACCTCTGTCTCCTCATCTATCAAAGGGTCTATCTTCAAGGAGGCCTTATTCGGAATAACAGTTAATACACCCAAAGTGCTTAGAAAATGCATTAACAGTAGGAAGCACCCAGGGAACACCCATATTTATTTATTTTTGCCTAAATGATCTCTTTCTTTCTTCACACAGTGAATAAGGGTTGGTGGTGGTGCAGAACCTGTGATTCAAAGACTACTATTTTGATGGCTTAAGAAAAAACTTTGCCCAATAGCTCTAACCCAAATAATACTCACTACTAAGAACATATTCTTTTATGTTTAACTAATGAATTACAGTGTGTGTCTCTAGGTCTAATAGAATATTAAAATGATCAATATATTTGTTTGTTTGTTCACATTTTCAGTTCACATACACTAATATAAAGTCATCAAAAAGCAAGCGGTCTTAGAGCAGCCACGCTCCTCCTCTCAGGAGTGGCCATGTTGCTATGGAAACAAGTAAGAGGAAGGTGTAGGTTTCCCTCAGTGTTGCTGCCCCCCTCCCCCCCTCCCCCCATTCAGCTTCGGTCCCCCTTTTGGCATTGTCACAAGCCCATGGTAACACCAGACCCATAACTTTCTTTGGCTCATTCCAGAGCCGCGTTGGAATCTACCGCTGAGCGGCTCACCGACGGACTGAGCTGTGCATCACATTTAGATGGTCTAAGTCATGAATTAGCAATTTGTTTCTCAGGGCTTCTTGCATTACTGCAACAGCCTAGTATTTATCACCTCAAATGGGATCATTCTTAACTCCATAATGTGGAGAGGGAGTCATCCTTCACAGGAAATAATCAGATTTGGTGAGAAAAAGAATTGCCGTTTCTAACACTGCCTATCGGACACTTTAACAGTGTGATCTGAGAAGGGGGGGGGTTTCTGATCAGATGATATTTGATTGAGACCTGAAGGATTAAAAAGAGTCATTCCACCATTTGGAGGAACCATGTGCAGGCAGAGGAAACAGAAGAGAGTCATTTTAAACCCAAGGGTGCATTGGGGTTGCACAGAATTCTAGCCCAGGTTTGTCTCTTTCTCTTAGTTTCAAGACTGTCTGGGAGAAAACAGTGAAGTAAAAATCAAGCCCCCCAGATCTTCATGGCCTCTGCCTCAGGCCCTTTGCACTTGCAGAAGCCTTAGCCTTGGGGATCCAGATAATTGAGTATTCTTTCTTACGTGAGCTCAGATGTCACGTTGGAAGACGCTCTCAGAAAGCCCTCTTGTCCCCCTAACTTTGTTTCTTCTGTCTCTGGTGTACATTAGCATCCATTAAAAGTATCTTTCTGCACCAGAATGTAAACAACATGAAAGCAAATCTACTATCCTAGTCTGTCCGGAATCCACGGGACCTGGGCTCTCCTGTAGGCATAATAGATGATCGCTGGATCAATTAGTTAGGTGCTATACACTGACAAAGACGGCAAGGGCAAAAGAATCAAAAAGCCATCTAAATTCCAACAGAAAAAATAATATTTCTGAGAGGCTACACTGTGGTTTCATTTGCCCCAAACCTCAAAAGCTTGCACTCTCTCAAAGTTCAGGAAACAAATTTGTGTGGGCATCTCTGCCAAGACATAACTATCTCACGCAAACTGTAGCAATTTTTTCCCTTCTTGCTGTAACCAAAACATGACAACAAGGGCCTTACAGTCAGAAATCCCCACGGAGGGAAGGAGGGCAGAGGCCTCCCGTATACCCACGTGGGAATGACACATTTCACTGCCAAACTGACTAACAGGATCTCCTGTGGTCCTTTCTGTCCGCAGAAAGCATGAGTTCTCCCTCACAAATCACAAATCCACAGCATTAAAACTTCTTCACTGAGGACTGGCTTCAGATGCACTGAATCAGGGTGGATCTGGATTCATCCGTGTAGCTGGTGACTTGCAAAGCAACAGAGCTGGCTGAGAGGAAAGAGGAGTGTGGCAAAGGGTTTTCATATCAAACCCTATCTCCTCCAGGAAACCTGCTTAGGTTGTAATAAAGGACCCCCAAAGGTTCCCTCCCCATGACTACATATGTAAGG
The DNA here is from genome assembly GCF_947179515.1 of Apodemus sylvaticus. Classification (NCBI taxonomy): domain Eukaryota; kingdom Metazoa; phylum Chordata; class Mammalia; order Rodentia; family Muridae; genus Apodemus; species Apodemus sylvaticus. The sequence continues at coordinate 89,279,180 of NC_067481.1, read as the reverse complement.
AATTTTGTGGGTGCTGTTTCAGGTATAACGCTAGCTCACCTTGGCACAGGGTCTATGGAATCATCATTGCCGTTCCCATTGAGCCTGTTAACTCTTTATAAGCCTTCCCAACTTAAACAGAGTATACTGAGGTTTTTATCCCATGGGCTTTTCTCTCTAAAGAGCCTAGCAAAATCATATATAAGTAGTCCCTTGATAAACTCTTTTATATCCAATGATGGAAATCCAAAGAAAGAATAGCTCTCTCCACAAGATTCCCATTGCTTTCTTACCGACTAAATCCTCCTCGTACAGGAACAGCAACCTGGGGCTGAGACCTTCCATTGTCGGGTTTCAAAGCTCCAGCTTTTCCCCTTTCCCTCACGCACATGCCCGTTTATCCACGTGTCTGCTCAACAATCGGTTGTTAGGCATCTACCCTGGATGCAAGGGCTTCAGGACACACAGTGCAGGTGTACAGGAAGGCAGGGAAAAAAGAGTCCCCTGATGCTGGAGATCTGTGTAAGCCACAGGCCAGCCTAGCTGGGCTGTCTCCTTGGGGACAGTAGCTGCCCAGATGCCTCATTTTCCCATACATGTCTTTATTCAGTGTTCGCTCACTTATGAAAATGCACACTGCTCTGAAAAGGTGAACATGCACACACACACACACACACACACACACACACACACACAGGAGTATAAAACTATTCTCAGCCTCCCCCAACCTGATCTTATATTCCAAAGTAAGTCACTTTTCAGCTCTACATACATAAGTCTGAAAGCACACTTTTTTTTTTTTTTTGGTGCCAGCACACCATTTAAAGGACGCTCCACAGCACACCGAGGGATTCACGAGAATGTTAATTATTACCTGTGGAGAGAAACTATAACATTTTGATTCATTTGTGTTTTCAGCTGAATGTGGTATTTATCAACGTCTTTTATGTTTAATTCTAGATAATAGAGCATGGTGAACCGGAGTCCTCAATTACGCACATGGAATACCTGTACAATACCATTTTCTCGACAAGGCTCAGACTTGCGAGCTATCCCTGCCCTGGATTGTGAATGTCTGGGTGGGGCCGCTGCCAGAGACTTGTAGGAGCCACATGACCTTTGAGGTACCTTAGTGCACATGAAAAGGATGTGTGGTCCCACAGCAGGACGGAAGTCAGGGATGAAGAGGTCTTTCTGAGTAGCCTCCCACTGCCTGCCTTCTCTCCGAGCATTAGCAAACTGACTCCACAATGTGCACACACCATTGGAGTGTTTTTTATAATTAAAACATGTGTGGAATGACACCAAGAAGAATCAAAGTAGAACAAAGAGAAGCAGGCAGACATCTCATGTTTCTTTTTTAGGAAAGAATGAATAGAGAAGATAGAAAGCTAAATGACGTCACAGAATTAACCAGAAGTGGCAGAGTGACATTACCAGAAACATATTTTACTTTAGGCAGATATAAGAAAGCTCCTTAGAATATCATGGCAAGACATGGTAAGGATATGAAAACACCCCTGGAACGCCAAAAACAGCTTCCTACCATACCAACTCCTAAACACAGATCTGGGTGCTTGCACTGGAAAACAAAAACCTACACTTAGCAACTGGCATGTGAAAACTTAAAAGTTGTTTTGTTCAAAATCACTATAAACTGAGACAATCAGATTATCTTACGACAAGTGAGCAGGCAAGCAAGGCGTCGTAATTTTCCTAATTGTGGAATATTACACAGTAAACAAAAAGATCTACTAGAATTAGTAATAATATAGTATGGAATTTAAAACTGCCAGAGGGGTTGACTTTTAAATATTCCTATCAGAAAATAGTGAATATATGATATAGTGGGTTGAGCCTATCTAAACCATATATTGAAACAAGGTGTGTGTCACATATATATTATTAATAATAGTAATAACCTTCCCCAACAGCACCATGCCAGGTGAGAGGAGTCAGTTTTAAAAGGTTATATGCTATATGTTTCCTGTTCTATGACAGTTTCAAAAAGACACACTGTAGTAACAGACCAGAAGGGGGCTATGGCTCTGTGGTGGTAGGACGCGATTATTTCTGAGAAGCACAGAGGAGGATTTTGTGTTAGAAGCTCCTCAGGGCTCTTCTGGAATCAAAGTACTGAATTATATGCAGCAAAGCTGATTTCGCTGGATGTTAATCTAACTTAATTTATCTTTATTTTTGAAAGCACTGAGGAATGAACCCAGGGCTGTATGCAGGCTAGGCAAGGTGGTACTCTGCCACCAAGGCCCTTCCCGTGTACTAATTAAAACCCTATTCAAACAACAAGTCTTAAGAACAGGACAGAATTATTTGAGTCTAAAGGAACTTTTTCCTTCAGAAAGGAGGGTTGTGTCAAACAGACAAGTTTTAGCCACTTTCTGGAAAACAAGCAATTAAAAACACTCTAGAACTCAAAACTCTGGCCATCAAATTATCACCTCTTAAAAAATACAAAAGGAACACCGAGGAAAAGAAAATGGGATTCAGCATCTGTGAAGAAGTCTTCCTGGCATATTGCTAATCATTTTTATATTTGAATTCATTTGAATATTGTTTGTCAAAGCTTGTATTTCCACTGCAAGCTGTTAAAGTGTTGTACAGTGCACAAAGAGGGGACGGCTGTGCCACCGCCCTGTCCTGTCAGCCACTCTGCAGACATTCAGCGTCATCCCTAACCTTGCTGAAACATTACTACATTACTCATCGTGATAAGATTATTAGTAGATCGGAAACAACGAAGCTTCCGAGTCTGTTCTGCTTCTTAACTGCTTGTAAGGAAGCGTTTTCAAGGGACAGAAATTGGTGCCCAGGAAGAGAAACTTCTGTATGTCTTAGAAAAATTTCAGACAGAAGAAGGGGTGGATTCTGGGAAAAGGAGAGTCCAAAATGACATTGGAAGATGAAAGTTTTAGAATTATTGTGAAAGAAATCCAAGTGGTATATATACACAATGGAGTACTATTCAGCCATTAGAAACAATGAATTCATGAAATTCTTAGACAAATGGATGGAGCTGGAGAACATCATACTAAGTGAGGTAACCCGGTCTCAAAAGATCAATCATGGTATGCACTCACTAATAAGTGGATATTAGCCTAGAAAATTGGAATACCCAAAACATAATCCACACATCAAATGATGTACAAGAAGAACAGAGGAGTGGCCCTTGGTTCTGGAAAGACTCAATGCAGCAGTATAGGGGAATACCAGAACAGGGAAGTGGGAAGGGGTGGATGGGAGAACAGGGGGAAGGAAGAGGGCTTATGGGACTTTCGGGGAGTGGGGGCCCAGAAAAGGGGAAATCATTTGAAATGTAAATAAAAAATATATCGAATAAAAAAGTATTTAAAAAATGTCAATAACAACAACAACAACAACAAAAAGAAACCCAAGGGTGCTTGGAAGTTTAGCAACCTAACAGAAAAGGGACGGGGTGAGAGACAGATGGCAGAAGGGACTCTGTCCTGTTGAGTGCTATAGCTCAGCACTACCTGCTGTGGATTTAGGAATGCTGAGGAGATTCTAGAAATCCATGTTCACATCCAACTACCTGGACATTCCTAGGTTCTGTGCTTTGAATGCCAACAACTAGCAAATGATTTCTTAGTTTTGAAGTCTCAGAACCTACAGGAGGAATATTTTCTTGAATGCCATCTACCACGGGGGTGACGGATGGATTTTTCTCCTATGTAGTCTCCTAGAACTGAATATGGGCGCCATTTTTCCCACCCATTGCTCCTACCGTCTATGCCAATTTTCATGGAGGACTGTACCCCAGTCCAGGGTCTGCCACAAAACTGATGGCCGATAACTGCCTTTTGGCTCATGGTTTCCAATAGCAACAGCTTAACCTGCGGAAACAGGTGTGGCATAATTAGCATAGCTGTCTGCTCCGCTCCTGCACCTGTGACCCACATCAGTCCGGTCCATCAGAGCCCAGGGGGCCTCATAAATGATGGGGCTGGGGATTCACAGAAAGGAGAGGGATAGACAGAAAAATAACACTGCCTACCTCACCACAGGGGCCTTGGCTCATGAGAGCCTGTCCCAAAAAAGAGACCAGGAAAAACTATGAAAATTCTAGCAAGGATATAGCAGGCAGCATATTCTGCTGGAAGGACTGCTGTCAGGCTAGAGGCTCTTGTGGCTTGCATGTGACTTTCTTCCTCTTCCCTTTCTAGGGAACACTTCTTCCGGCTAAGTCCTTATCCCTTGGTGTTTAGGGTTGTTCTGACCTTTTCTACAAACACTCTTAAGAATGGAATGACTAAAATACCGTCCATTGTTCTCTCCTCCCCCAGCCCCCCTTTTCTTTGCTTCAGATCTCGTAGTCAATAAAAGCCACCATTCTGCCTACCTGGGCAATTCAAGGGTGGTGTTTCCCACACACCGGCCTGCCGTCTAGGAATTAGGCTAGGCCTCTTCAGTTGCGGGAGTTGGTTCTGGCTGTCCGTGATGCCCGACCAGAGCGCACAAATGCCAGGCCCTGAAAAGCCTCAGTTTCCCGACAGCTGCTGCGTCCTGTACCACGAACGCCTTGCAGGAGAACAGGAAGGCTGGAGAAATGCAGAGAGCGGAGCGAGCGAGCGAGCGAGCGAGCGGCAGACAGGCAGGTGCTATCTTTGCCTTTCCTCGCAGGGATCACACTGCCAGTCTGGTTAATACCCAGAGGCTCTCTGCGCGTCTCATTGCTCCAGCCAAACTCCCTCGTCCCAGTTTCTTCCTCCCTTTCTCCGTGTTACATCAGTGACTGGACTTGTCAGCAGCGCTTGTTTTCCAGGGGGAACAAACCCTTTCCAGGTCCTCCCTTTTAAAGGTGACAACGAATGTGGCAACTCTGTTCTCCCAGTAGGTTACACTTCGGTGGCAAAATGAGCTACGATTGGAAGCCAAAGAGTTTCAAAGAAAATTTTAGGGAAGAAAAATGGAAGTCTTTCTCCTTCCGGGGTTTGGGGTGGGGTGGGGTGGGGTGGGGGCTCTGGGTTAAGATTGAGTTGTTCTATTCAATACAGCATCTACAGTTTAGGAACAAAACAATGTTACAGGGTTTTGGGAATTCAAAATCTGGGGCTAAGTCATAGGACCTGATGTAATATCATGTGAGCAGGCTCCATTCTTCTCACAACCAGCTCTTCTCAGCCTAAGCTGAATAGTCTGGGAGTAAAATCTATTTTCCGGGGAAGTCAATAGTTCCAGCTTCATCTGACTTGTAGACCTGGCTTCCGAATTCCAGGTAACTTTCTATGAGGTGTAATCCCAGATGCTTCTAACAACTTTATACGTTCCCGAAGTGGCCTTTGGCATCTTCCAAGTATCATAATTATTTCTACACCTATCTATTAATAGCACAAGCAATTATAATAAATAGTTAACTTCCTCTAAGCTCTTACTACCTGCCACATTCTGTGAGGAAATTTCCATGGATAATCATGTTATTCAGCCCAAAGATCCCATAGGAGTGGGTGATCCCCATTATGCAGATGGAGGATCCTGAGGTTTCCAGAGGTTAAGTAACTGGACTCAAGTTCCGGCCAGGTGGCCCTGTCGCCCTTGTCCCAGGTCATGCCTATATTTCCGTATCACATTCCGTTTATAGCTGACATGGCCCAAACCAGTGAACTTTGCATATCATCAAAACGTCCTGTAAGTGTTTGATATTTCTGTTTAACCACACCGCATAGATATGTTAATTTGAATTTGGAAGCTGAATCTGGCTGCCGTTTTTAGAGAGGGCGAAATGAGCATAATTCACATTTAATTGATGACTGACAACTGATTAGGAGCAAAAGTGTCGCTCCGAGTCTCCCTTTGATGCAGTCTGTGCTCTTTCTTTGAGGTCAGGCTGACAGTCTTGGGGCTATGTTGGGGCCTCATTTCCTGTGGCATCATCTATCTGTCCGCCTTTCACCGACTCTGAAGTGCTTGTTAAAAGGAGTATTTAATTTGTTTAACACTGCACAGAAGGAGGACCAAACAGGACCCCCGATTGAAGCCTAACAAAGCACGGAGAGAAAGCTTCCTAAACTCAATTTGAAGAACTTAAGAGGGAATTTTAAAAATTTATTTCTCTGTTTGGGGTTATAGTCCTAGACACCAGCATTGCCAAGGGCTTACCTAGAGCACTTGCTGTGAGTTCTTTCTGGCTTCTACACGTGGGTTTGCTTCCCTGGGGGGAATAGAACAGTAGAAGGTAGACACCATGTGACCTACTCAGAGTGGACACCAGCTGGCTCTGTGGCCAAGGCTGACAAACATCTTTTCTAGAAGTCTTTTCTGGTGATGAATTGACCACCATGGCTAGCCTTTGGGGCTGCTATGGGGACTCTATTCTGTCCCTGGGCTAAGAATGGTTCATACAGCTCTGAAAGGTTATAAAATAGGATATGTGATAGAGACCACAGGTGACTCACAAAATACAAGAAACTTTCTACTCTCTGGACATTAACAGAAAGCTATTTTCTCACCCTTGACCTGGTAGGTCCTGGGAGGCTTTCTGGAGACAGAGGTACCTGGAGGTCTTATAGACTGGGCATCTGCTGGATCTCACACATGTACCTGTGTTTATGCCACAGGCAGGCATATTTGTTTGAACAAACGGATGATGAAATAAACAGACATAATTGGTTAAGTTTGATAAGTGTTGATCCCAGCCTAAGATTTCTGGCTCATTCCACCAGACTGATACCTGAAGTGAACATATGCTTTCTCCAGCTCAGACACACCCACTCTGCTCATTAGAGCAACAACCAGTGGGAGGACTCCGTAACACAGAAAACAGCCAGACTTCCTTTCTTGGGATATGATGGTGGTCTCACACGCTATCCACTTGCAAACAATCTGTAGAGGATTGAGACATTCAAAAATAGAATTGCAGCGCAAAGCACGGTGCTCTGCATTCGATAAATTATCACCCCTCCCCCAGTTCTAGAGGAGAAGGCACTCTCATCCCTGCCCCCACCCACAGCAGGCCTGGCCTTACAGCCACTCGCCTTGGCGGCTCAATATGTTGGTGCTAAAATTGGCAAACATATCTTTTTCTTCTCAGGTGTTTTATATCTTGCCGACTATTTGGACTCTATTGAAAACAGAAATGTCACACTGCTATCTTTAGAACACTCAGAGTTTGGGCTAAGAACACCAGGAGGAGCTGATGCCCTGCACATAAAAGTTGGTGGGAGTGGGGAGGGGAGGACGGGGATGGGCTGTGGGGGTGGGGGGAAGCCATGTGCAGATTTCATCTCTGCCAAAGCAAGAGTAAGTCAGTTCCTAGACAGCCGTTAATCCAAGACAGCGATAAGAAAAGTGACAGTGGGGACTCAGGAGCTCCACTGAAGCCTCTACCCAAACCAAAGTTAAATAATCCGGCAACTTCTGAAGCAATTAGCTGCCTATATTATTTCCCAACACTTGTGAGTGGAATCATTTTGAAAAGCAGAGCTCTTGACACGTTTCTCTAAAGAATCAATTACTTTTAAAGGCAGGAAGCTCGCTCTCTGCCCCAGGAACATATGAGGCACCACCTGCTTGCTTCAAGAGTTGCTTCATGTTATTATTGTTATTGTTTTTTTTTTTTTTTTAATGGGCTTATGGGATCAGGGCCTCTCCCTTCTGGTCTCATCTACACACTTTGGTAATCAGAAATTTCACACATATTCCTGATGCTTCTCTGGCTATTAGGTGGCCCAATTTGTAGGCATTCTGAGGCCTCTCCAAAAAGAAACTTTCACACTCCCTTAGGGATTTAGGTTTCCCAGATCCTGATATCATCTTAATTATTAGAAGCGCATTCTCATCCAAGTTCAAACTCTGACATCATAATAAAGTACAGTAGCTCTGTTTCAGACGGAAAAGAGCTGATTCAGGGAGATACTGTATATATCTGTTTGCATAGCAGGAATCAGGTCTCGATTTATTTTCCTAGCGATGTTCCATGGATAACAATTTCATTTTCATCAAAGGCAAGCAATTTAAAGGTTCCTCTTGCCGGTGACAGGCTCTGCAGTGGAGGCTCTCGGATAATTATAAATGGCGATGCTTTTCAAGGGGACAAAGGGGTTGTTTAAATCCCACAGCACACACAGTAAAGATGAGGTTAGAATGGCACTGTGCTGGTTTGGTATCTTTTGCCTTTTGAAGAATTAAAGGAAGGTAAACATGTCTGCCACCTGAAGTTGATACTGACCCTTCTCAGAAATATTGGCTGGTATAGCATGCTTACATTTTGCCAGTATTTAAAAATTGGGTGCTTCCTGCCAGATCCTCATTTTTGGTCATTAAAAATGTTGTCTATGAATTTCTAGTTTGATCTGATTCATAGCACCGGAAAAGTCATGCTCTCTTTTTTTCAAATATCTTCTTTAGAAACAATCTCTTCCCTTCCATCCACTGGCTGAGCATCAATTTGTCTTTTTACAAGAAAAAGGCAAATCTCAGACGGGACTGGGAAGCAACCTGCAAGGGTGAAGCACTTACCCCACTAGCAGAAGCTAAGTAGATGAATGGTGTGTGCACCAACTCACCTGTAAGCCCAGACCTGAAAGGTGGACACAGAGCAAGCCAGGCTTCGAGGGGCTAACTGAACTTCTGAGCTCTGGGTTTGATTAGGAGACCTTGCCTCAAATAATAAGGCAGAAGGGAGACACTGTACACTAAAACTGGGCCGTGTACTCAGTAAATCCACACATACATGTGAGCCTACACACATGTGAACACACATCCTCCTACGCATACACATGAAAAGAAGAAAAAGAAGGGAAAAAAAGTCCCTACTTAGTTCAAATAAAATGACAAGCTAACTGAGCAGAAAGTAAAAGTCCCAGTTTCTGGAGTGATCCTAGAGTCTCCACTGAACTCCCCAAAGTCCTTTTCTTTTGATGCTTCCTCATTCTTTACACTGTGTCTCTTCATTTACTCATTCCCACAACAAATGGGAACGTTTGCATCTAAGTACCCATAAGCACCTCTCCCATAAAAGTTAACTGTGAAGAAATCTGTGTGCGTGGTGGGGGGATGTGTCTTGCTCAAGCCAGCCCCGCCATTTGAGTTACCTTTGAAAAGCCCCCTCTAGCTGAGATGAGCCAAATCCAATTGATCTTTTGCACGTCTCTGGTCTTCTCTGGAAGAAAAGTAAAAATTGCTATTTCCCTAGAGCACAGTAAAGAGATCTGAGCATGCCTCTTTTTTAAGCAATAACCATTAATATGTGTTCTGCTTGTACCAGACATCTGTAATGCTTTGGGCTGTATTTTCTGGCGAGATAACAGCATCGTCTTGAGAATTGGTGCATGAAGAGGACAGAAGGCAGAGAGACAGAGCTGAGATGCTCACTTGTGCTCCTATCTGAGGGACAGCACTCTTATCTTGCATGAAAATGTAGCCCTGAGCCATAAAAGAAGGTTTCGTAAATCTCCCCTTACCAATTCTGTCACTGTTTTCTTGCTGTGGCCTATGGCTGACCTTGAGTAGAACCCATTCTCCCATGCCAGGATCCAAGGGGATCTGAAGTGACATCACTGGAGAATATCCTTTAAAACCCCTTCCAGCCCAGACTGTGGTATCCTTGGCACACCATCCTAGGGGCAATCTTTTCTGAAGACTAGCAGAAGTAACCCTGGATAGACTCTGTAGACAGTCATTTGAACATCTATTTTGTGCCTGGGCCTGAGCTCATTGCTAGAACTTAGCTACAATCTCTCTATCTTTGAGGAGTTTTTAGTTTAGTAGGAAAGGCAGACAATTTCTACAGAACTCATGAAGTGGGAAGAATGAGGAGTAGGCATGGTGTTCTGAAAGTAGTTTCTCAAGATGATAACATTTTGAAAACTCCTCTGATTTTTTGCATGGATTCGAAAATTTCAACACTCCAGTAATTTCATTGGCAGCCAAGGCAGGCTCTAACACCTTCTAAGAGGCATTTTCGAATACTTGAGAAACTCTAAGAACTATCTTGCCCTTCTTCACATACTCTTCCAACAAATATTTTGGTGTTTCGTGTGCCAGGGAGTGATACAGGCAGATTGCCCCATCTTCAGAAGTCACCCTGTGATTCAGTGTGCTGCTCTTCCCATTGGATGTGATGTAGAGAACAGGAGAACTCTAGCTATCTCTCTAAGCATCTCTTTCCCACAGATCTGTCATGGTATCCAAGATCACATTAGGGATGGCCATTGGGACAGTGGAAACAAACACCTTCGAATTTGATGATATTTCATGTTATCTAACTAATTACTATCCAGCGTTCTATCAAAACTCAGAATCAGGAGGGACTGGGATTGGTTTTTGATGTTGTAGTGAAGATGAGATCAGGGTGTTTTCAGAGTCCTAGAGAGGGGGAAGAAATACTACAGAGAAAGACAAAGAATGACAGGGTTATCTCCTCAGACTCGCCCAGAATGTCTTCCCTTGACTTCTACCCCGGGGGCAGGAGAACATACGATTGGATTTTTTTTTTCTACTAAATGAAAAAAGCTAGCTGCTAGATATCACTGGGCACATTGGGATAATGTTAGTGATATCCTTTCACTCCCAAATAATAAGCATTTGGCCATTCCAAGCTACACCTTTACAACTGTTGGCGTTTATAATTCAGAATGACAGCTTTGCTGTAGCAGGTGTTTGGCTAGGGCAAAATTCAGTGGACAGGAGCCCAGGAGACAAGCGAATCTTGGCCTATCAGGACTGTATCCTGTAGCCCTGAACATGCCAAGGCAGGCACTCAGTTTCTGTCTTGACTGATACTAACTCCACTATGGCTAGCAGATTCATTTGCCTTTGTCTCTGACCAAACCAAGGCAGTCTTCCTAAGAATTTAAATAAAGAACCATCAAAATAAAACCACCCCCAGACAGGTCCGGATATTGCTTGCATTCTATGACTATGACCCATGTGAGTCCTGCTCTTCTTCCCCAGGAGCAGCACACACAAGGAAGCCATTTTTAAGCCATATGGATTGCTATAAAAATAAGGATTGATTTATGCACTTAGGGCCACCAAGGGAGTGACATAAACCCAGTTGGTGTCTTTGCATCCAGGAGACTGCATTAGTATCCCTGCATTACCTGGGAAACTTGCAAAACCACATGTGGTGACAGCTCCCCCACTTAGCTGCAAGGCTGCTTGAAGGTGCTCTCCACTGCACCAAGTCTGGGGAATAATGCAGCATCCTAGAAAGGAATTGTTTCAATGGTACTCCAAGTGTGGGAGTATAAGTCACAGGAAAGGGGGAGGTGGTAGAGACATTTTTGGCCTTAGACTCGAGGGTCTCACCCCCATTGAAGGGGTGGATGTTAAATTGTGAGACTACGAAACATCTATGGAGAATTTTTTTTTTTTAAATCCAAGCAAATTGAAAAACATGTAAAAATCCCCCCTTTGTTTCTCTCCTACAATGCATGCATGTCAGGCATTTGTATATGTGTGTACGCATAGACACACAAACACACATATATACACACATACACACACAGAAACATTCAAGAAAATAAAATTGACACAGCTGTTAATAGCAATTCTGTACCGTTTCATCTTAATTAATATTTATGAGCTAATTATTGTTCTTGTGGCTTTGAGACTGGGTCTTACCTAGCTCAGATGGGCCAGGCACCCTGAGCACCTGGGCTTCTAGCTCCCACCTCTAGAGCATATAAGGATAACTACATGCCGCCACCGCGATGATGTACTACCACTGCAGTTTAGGAGGGTGCCGGGGAAGCCAACCCAAATTCTTTCATGAATAAGGTGAGTACGCTGCCAACCGAGTTACAGTTAAAGTTTATAAGATAATTGCAGTTTCACATACAATTGTAAGAAATAATGCATAAAACTGTCAAATATCCTTTGTCCAGTTCCCTCAAAGACACTACCTTGTATACAATATCTACACAAAAATCCCATTTGAGATACTAACATTGATAACTGGGAAGATAAAGACATTTCCATCGCCACCAAAGGCCTACATGCTGTCACTACAGCTATATTACCATCACTCCTTCCTTTTTTAAAAACTCAGCTAAATTTACACATGTATGTGTAATTTGAAAAGTTTGCAGAATCATGACCACCCACATTATTGTCAGGTGTTTCAAGACATAAGTTTTTTTTTTTTTTTTCTAGGAAGTTCTCTTGCATCGTCTTCTAGGTACTGTCCACTATACCCCACACAGGCCACACTTACAATGTAAATTCACAAAATAGTCACATAATCTATTTTTTAAATTTATTTTACATATACTGGTGTTTTGACTGCATGAAGGCCCGTTTGAGGGTATCAGATCCCCTGGTACTGGAGTTACAAGCAGTTAGAAGCTGGCATGTGGGTGCCTGGAATTGAACCCAGGTCCTCAGAAAGATCAGCCAGTGCTCTTAACCGCTGAGCCATCTCTCTAGCTCCCTAGTCACTTATTTTAGCATAAAGGAGTGACGAACAAAAATGGCTTTGTTCTTTGTTCTTCAGCTTTTGTGGAGGCGGGTTCTCCTTGTTGAGATCTCAGTAGCTCTTCCCTGTCCGTGCCTGACTGGTATGAGACATCCATTTGTGTGTGGATAGGCACGTGGCTTGCTTCCAGTCTGGGACTCTTGAGAGTCAAAGCTTCTGTCAGTGTTCAGGCATAAGTTTACATGCGTTTTTATTTCTTTTGGGTGGATACTTGGGGCTGCATTGTTGTAGATAATTGTATAAAGAAATTCCAAATCAGAAGGTTAAAAAAAAGGTTCAGCATCTTTGTACAGTGTTAAGTGGTACTCTTACCCTTGTTCTGAGAAGCACTCTGCATCATGGTAGCAGTCAGTGTTCAGACTTTCAGACTTCAGTTATTCTGGTGGTTAAAGAAATAATATCTAGGCCTTTTAATCTTCTCTGCCTAAAGGCACTGTAAGAAAGGGGTTTGGAGATATATTTTGAAGTCCAATGTGGATTAGACTTGGGGTAAGATCTTATTACAGCCCCAGGTTTTGCATCTAGCAGCAACCTTAGACAAGACACAGCCTCAATATCTCCAGGTGCTGCTGATGCAAACAGTGCCCAGACTTGGCTTTGATGAACAGCGCTGGGGAATGAATTGCATGTGCCTGTGATGCTCCCACTCCCATGGAGTCCCAGTGGGTCTGCTGATTACTATCATTCTTTTGTTACCTTGAGTTGAAAGAAGTGATAACCTATGTCACAAACTCTAAATATTCCACCATCTTTAAGCTATTACCAGGAGAAAGAAAACTTGGCTGACAGGTCAGAGCCAGCCAGTTGGACAAACTTGCCGACTCTGCATGCTCCTGTCGAGAAAAACAACGTTTGGCCCATCAATGGGCATCCTATCGACTTGTCTGTGTGGTTCCTGGCAAGCGCCCACGGACAGAAATGGATCAGAGCTGGTCCCTGCGACGCTGACACAGGAAGCAGGAAGAGTGCCTCACCTGTTTTCTATGTTCAGTTAACTAAGCCCAAGAGCAAGAGACAGCAGCACCTGGTTCTACACACCTGTAAGGAGTATGTATGAAGACAAATGTGCAGCTACTGTTCTGATGTGGGGAGATAATGTAGCCAGATTTCTCAGCGAAGATGAAGCATCCGTTCCACCATATGGTACGTTAGGCGATAAGGGCAGAAATGAGGAGACCTGGGACTTGACACTCTTTGTGAACCCTCACAACTGACCACACACAAAGGGTGCGTTCACACCAGGAACACAATCAGAGTGCATTAAATGTCGCTTGCAGGTATATTTTCTTTTCTGGCATCTTTGCTTAACAGCCACACTGTGTCTCTTTGCGTAAATACACAGACACCTTTAGAAACTTTGATATTAAAGAGGAAGAGAAATAGAAAGAATCGTTAAGGAGGTGGCTCGGGAGGATGAAAAATTCTGGGTTTCCGACTCAGTTAACTGTAAGTTAACTCTACCTTGGTGCGAGCAGTGTGGGCAGGATATTCTACACATCCATGACTTCACTTCCTCACCAGTAAAATGGAAATTAGAACACTTATTTCACAGGGATGCTTCAAGGCAGAAATGAGCTCGGAGTGGTAGTCGGTCACCGCACAGCCCAAATACGATCAGAATCTGTCAACATACCTCTTGAGACATAAGTCTAGTCTGAAGTCACCTAACCTGGTTCCGAGACTATACAGGTAATGTGCTCTGGGAGCAGTGCATTGGAAATATCAAATAGCCAACAACAGGTGCTAAAGGTTTCGGATCTGCTAGCAGCTCTATACTTTCTTGTCCTTTCTTTTCTTTTTCTTCTTCTTTTTTTTTTATTCTCTCAGACATAAGGCAGGGGTTCAAAGCCAGATCTAGGAAGGCAGATAGGTAAGAAGAAATGGAAAACAATGAGACATTCCCAAGCGTCATTTTCAGGTAAAAGGAGAGAGAGAGAGAGAGAGAGAGAGAGAGAGAGAGGAGAGGAGAGGAGAGGAGAGGAGAGGAGAGGAGAGGAGAGGAGAGGAGAGGAGAGGAGAGGAGAGGAGAGGAGAGGAGAGGAGAGGAGAGGAGAGGAGAGGAGAGGAGAGGAGAGGAGAGGAGAGGAGGAGTTTTGCTGAGGAAAAGCTGAGAGGGTGGTCAAAGGATGGAAAGGAGTACACCAGAACACAAGACTGTTCTGAGCAGTGAGCAAGGCATGGCGGATAAGATGTTTATGATGGCTGGTATGATGGTTGAGAAGGACACTGTGAAATGGGATCTGAGCGGGCAATGTCCACAGGCTTGTCACTCTCTGAGGGCAGGATGCATGTTTTATTTTGGACTTGTGTTTTGGTGTCTAGCAAGAGTCAGGAGGATGTGAGCATGGCTGGATGGGCTTGGGAAGATAGAGTGTCTTTGTTAGCAAGGTAGAAGGTAAGTGTATAGAGACTAGATTGGAGGATGGAGAGACCAAAATGGAGGATGCTTTCTAGATTTGACAACAGACAGGTTAGAGACTGGGATATCAGAATGGGCTTGAAGAATCAGGGACACAGGCAAGATGTATTAAGGAGGTTTTACAATAGAAACCAGAGGTCATGGGTCATGGGTCATGGGTCATGGGAGTTGGGACAAAAAGATGACTACAGGTTTCAAGTTGGAGATGTCAAAGTAGGGCATATGACAAAAGAATCTCAAAGACTATTTTTTCCCTGGCCATCCTTTCATTGTCCATGGGAATTTTCCTTTTTAAAGACTTAAAACCTTTTCATTATTACAAGACTGTCCTCTAATATGGAAGATTCTTTACAGGATGCAAGGTATTTTACTGACATGGATAAGAGATTAAAAAACAGATGTGAGTGTTCATCTTGGGCTATGCTACCTACATGCTTTGATATACAAGCAAAGTTCTTTAAAGTTCCCAGTTCTTATTTCTTCACTTTAAAAGTAAGAATAAATATATTTTCTTACAGAGATGCCCAGATATCATGGTACAATGCCTGCGAAAGATGGTCAATGATATTAGCCATTATTTTGCTCATTATCATATCCTAATTATTGTTATTATTATTTTCATATCTACCATTTGGTCAGCTTTGTTGGACACAGGAAGATCTTCCCTTTTCCTTTCGGGCTTCCTCTCTATCAGTATAATTTGATACCACATCAACCTGAGAATCTCATTAAGATATGTCTAGTTCCTGAATCTTCTTCAGGTAGTTAGCATGTTGGTGTAGAGACCATACTTTAAGGACTAAGAAATCTTAACTCCTTACATAATTCTGGAAGAAGAAAGACAGGTAGATTATAATAAAATTTGATCTAGTGCTGATCATTCTTTTTTTTTTTTAAAGTTTCATTGTAACCCCCAATGTACCTGTCTACATGCTCATGTGACTGGAGTCAATTAAATAGTATCTTGTCTTTTGAGCCTCTAAAATATTTGGACGTAAAGTAGGCATTAAAAAAAAAAGCCAAAAACTTCTTTATTCTGTACACAGCAAGTGAAATCCTTACACATCCAAATGTAATAAATATATTTTTCAATGTCTGTTCCATAATTTATCACACAATTTCTTTCTCTGCTTACTGTGGCTTATCAGGACAACACCAATTGGATAAGATGAAGACACTGCCAGTAATTTTTAATATTAAGGTGAACTCATACATTTTCTAGATGGTTGACTTGATATAAAAACCAAGCTTCAGTCCATAAATCTCTAAGGGCTGGAGATCTGTGGTAATTTCATATTTAATCTATACCTTATCGATGTATCATCAGAGCCTGAGGAATGATTGGGAAAAGAGTGGAAGATAGGCAGGGTTGATAGTGGATAATAATTTGATTTCAAATACATTTGCCAACGAAAGACCTTGAGATGGACAAAATATGTCAAGTGTTCATTTGCTTGTTTGTTTTTGCTGATGATAATTTTTACCTAACTTTTATCTCATACCCTGGGTTTCCTGGTGGAATCTTTCATTCCTTCAAAATGTTATGTTGTGAGTGTCACTACATACAAAAAGAATTCTTCCTTACAGCTGGAAAATTTATATGCTTAGGTTTTGAATTCAAGTGGCAGGATTATCTATCTCCTTTGAGGGGGAGGATTTGTCACAGGCTGGGTATGAACACATACACATGCATTCAAGGCTACAACTCTGGGCTGTCCATTGCTGTCCCTCCAGGGCCTGTAAAGGAGTTAGTCCCAGAACATATCTTTTCTGAATGTTTGCATTTTGATGTTTCAATCTCAGCAACAGGGCCACTTCTAGGTCACAGTACCTTTGCTTCTGGTTTAGCCAGGGTGTCTAGCTGGACTGTTAGCACACTTCTTCCATCTCCATATCCCAGAACAATTCCTCTGAAATGTAGGGGCTGGAATATATTGCTCTACACTTTCCCTTACCACCCACTTTTTAGGGAGAGAAGATGCTTCTTGTTCCCTTCTTTGCTTTTTGGAAACTATAATCCATGGACTTGGTCTGTATAAAGCTCCCATTTAGCTACCTTGCCTCATCTGAAAGAGAAGATTGTCTCTATTCATTCCATTACCAGTCATGCTGTAGGGGATTGTTCTGATGCTACTTGTATTCAAATGTTAAATTCTATACCCTAAGATCTGGTTACTACTCCTCTCTACAGGAGATCCTCAGGGACAAGGAGATCCTTATCTATACCAGCTTTTGTATAAACTTTGCCTCCTCCCAAGTTATCTCTCTCTCTTTTTTTTAAATTTGATATATTCTTTATTTACATTTCAAGTGAGTTTCCATTTCCTGGATCCCTCCTCCCATAAGTCCCATAAGCCCTCTTCCCTCCCCTGTTCCCCAATCCACCCCTTCCCACTTCCCTGTCCTGGTGTTCCCCGACACTGCTGCACTGAGCTTTTCTAGGACCGGGGCCACTCCTTCCTTCTTCTTGGGCATCATTTGATATGTGCATTGTGTCTTGGGTATTCCAAGCTTCTAGGCTAATATCCATTTATCAGTGAGTGCATACCATGATTGATCTTTTGAGACTGGGTTGCCTCACTTAGCATGATGTTCTCCAGCTCCATCCATTTGTCTAAGAATTTCATGAATTCATTGTTTCTAATGGCTGAATAGTACTCCATTGTGTATATATACCACATTTTCTGTATCCAGCTCTGAGTGCCTACAAAAAGAAGCTGGGTTGTCTCTTATTGGCTAATAAAGATGTTTACAGCCTGGGCTAAACAGAAGAGAGGGGGAAGAGTGTTAAGTTTCCAGGCTTGAGGGTCTCAAGAGAGAAGAGAGACGGAAGAAGAAAAAGTCCCCATGGAGCAGGTGGATCACAAACACTTGACTATGAGGACCGGCCTGTTGGAGTAAGAGAGACCCAGGTAGATAATCTCAGGGCAGGTGATAATCTCAGGGTAATTGACAGGAAAGTAGACAAAATAGTATAGAGGGGTTGATATCTGCCCAGCTAAAATGTTTAAGGCTTATTATAAGCTATAAAGGCTTGGAAATAAATAATCTAAAGTGGAAAAGCAACTCCCAAATAACATTAACCACAGCACCATGACCTTGCAGGAATTTAGGAAACAAAATCAACTCAGCAGGCAGGGAGTGTGTTTGTGCCTCCTTCTGGGACCCAGAGTCAGACCTATTGCACACTCCGATTGGCATCTTTCTAGATTTTCTTTTCCCTCGTCAGTTCCTCTTCCTTTCGATATTTTCTTTGTTTTCTACCTTAGAAATGGAATATTTGAAACAGCTTTCTCTCCACACTAAGCACGTCCCTTAAGTTTTAGATTTCTAAGCAAGCAGTTTTCTCCCAGGCTCAGGGATCACCTTCCCTTTCCCTCTGGGACACTAAAGAAACCTGAGCTCCTCTCCCTTATTTGGAATAAAAGCTAAGGAATAATGTGTCCTTAAACTATAATTTGCTTGCATTCAGCAGCTTCCCATCCAGCGCCACGATAGTCCTCTATGTAAATCAGATTTATTTATTCATAGGCACTAGTGTTCCATTACTTTCATCAAAACCAGCCAAGCTGCATTCAGCGGTTTCTGCATTCTTATAAACTAACTGGAAAAGCAATTAACATTCGCTAGCACTTTAGACAGTGGGAGAGGGTGAGGGACCTCACCACACTCTCCATAGCACAACCTCTTGTAGGCGGATGGTGGTGCAGAATGACTGTGCCTCTGTGTCGAGGGAGATAACAGAAGTGACACAGATTAAAACAAATTGTTGATCCATACCAGGGAGAAGCTGGGGAAACAATAGAAGTAAAAGCATAAATGTCAATTTAGGATGATAAAGGATACAATCTAAATGTAATATGAGAGGCCCCCAGACAAAAGCAAGAAATAGAGATTGCACATTAGTGAGGTATCAAAGTACTGGAGCATTATAATCCATGCGCCTGCACACGCCGAGTCATATGTTCCCGGCATATGAAAATACAAGCAACACATTGTTGATTGCTCAGCAAACCCAATTATGAATTAACCCGCCACTGCAGAAATTCTCCAAAATTATGCTCATTTCAAGCTGCTCAGAAGAACATTTTGTTCTTGTGGCAACTTTGCTCCCCATATTGCCTCCGTGTTTTTGCTCCTTTCTCTTCTCAGTGCCTAAAGGCTACCAAGAAAAAAAATTCCCCAAACTGTTTGGTTGTCAGCTCAATGCTTATTGGTCTCTTTGATAGATTAAGAGTAAGGTCAGCCTGCAAGGTCACCGCCTGAGCTTCCAAAATACCGCCACATGGCTTCTGCCACCTTCTCTGGCAGTGCGCTTGATAAGTCAAGATCTGAGGATTCATTCCTAATTACTCCGCCGTCAGTTCTACTCCTGACTTTACGGTGACAAAAATCAAACCGCGGGCTCAGCTGTGGCTCCGTCTAATATAATAGCTGCCACTTGCTAATGCAGCGAGCAGAGCTTACAGGAAGGTGTGCAGGTGGTAACACGTCCCTGCCGTCCTCTCAGACTAGGGCAGCATCTTGTTCCTGATGGGCTTCAAGTGTCAGGGTGGTTATTAATTACCAGGATGGTCAGCATGATGCAGAGGGTCCTGGGGAGCCAGTCACATTCATAAAGTGCTCCGTTGATTGCGCAGCCCACATCTCGGGGCCTCTTTCTAAGAACCAGTGGTAATTGCTTTTATTCCCTTAACATAACTGTGAGGCTTTCGTAAAACAGAGAAATATAAATAAACCCATCTTTATCTCCTAGATGTGATGCCAAAAATGCATATAGAAACCAAAGTGTTGAAAGGCAGGCAATGTGTCGTTCTACTAGTGTTTAACCTTCTCTGAGCACTAAGTCTGGGCTAAGTAACTATACTATGTGTTGTGGGTCAGTAAATGCAGCTTGTTACGGTGGGTCTGTATCAGAAATAGTAATTATAAAACCAGTAACAGCGATGGGGCTAATAGAATACCAGTGGGGAGGTTGTAAAACTATTTTTCACTTTACAAGGGTTTCCTTAGAGAGAGTCTGTCCTGAGCATGTTGACATGTAGGCCCTTGCCATGTAGCCTAGATTGGCCCCAAATTCCTCAAGATCCCCCCATCTAAGCCTCCTATGTGCTGGGCTCACAGGCATGTGTTACTATGCCTAACCTAAAATATTATTGATTCTTAAAGTAAACTCGGTTTAGTCAATGCTTACACATATCTAGTTAGGTTTGCACTAAACACAAGACCAAGTGCTAGACACAGGGCGACAAACTAGAATTAGGTGCTCAGAAGCAATGGTTTCTTTGGCTGCTGGTAACTTCAGATGGCCTCTGAACTTGTAGGGTCAGAACTGTCGTCATTTAAATGCTTTCAATGGATTTTTTGATGGTAACCCTTAATGCAAAAGCCCCCATTTTGTGGGAAGGGAACCTAAGACGCAGGCAGGCGAGGTATGATTTCCATGGTCACACCTTTCGTTTCTCACTGAGGCATCAGCTCATGTTATTTTTTTCTAGTTCCTCCCTTATCTGAGGAAAGGACTTCATAACTTATTACATAAAGTCCCTTGCCTAGGGACAACCTAACAACTTCAATTCATAAATAAAGTTGTTGTTGTTGCAGGTCTACAACTCCCAGAGAGTGGAGTAGTCTTCTGTCATTGATGCAATCACCCCTTTCCTGCTTTTTGGCATCTGAGCATTTTCCCTTGGGCTGGAAGGGGGCTTTGCAAATATGTTTGTACTTCTTAGGTAACTTGCCTGGTGGCCAGGGAATTCACTTCACCTCAGGTTCCAAACTGTAGTGTAGAAGGGAAACAGGGGGAGATGAGGGCAGAGGAAAGAGAAGTGCCTGTGCATGCTCTCCCCTCAAGAACATCATCAGGCATCATACACCAAGAGGTCCCTGTCCTCCTTTTTCCTCTTCATGCAGTGTGAGAGTTCTAAAGCTCCAAATAGAGCCTCAAGAAACCCGCTACAGCTTCCTGATTAAAAGACAACACCCAACTAGGAAAGATGGATAATGCTGGAATCTGCAGCTACTGTTGCTGCTCAGTGGATGGTGAACCCAGACTGGTGGGCTTGCTCACCCCGAGAAGGCGTGGAGCTGTCAAGTGAAGGGCAGCGGACTACTGAGAATAAGTGAGGCCTCCCACAGACTTTCCTTTCTTTTTCCTTTTTTTTTTCTCCTCTGGTTCGGTGCCTCCCACCCTCTCTGGAAGAGCAGAGCTCTGCTCAGAGGCATCTCAGCCTTTCAAGGTGAACTCTAGTCCTGGAGACGTGCTCCTCGGCAAAGGCTGGGGAGAAGGGAGGGAGGGGGCCAGATCAAAGCTGCCTTTGAAGTGAGTGTAATTTTTGGAATGTTGCTAAGAGTGTAACACACAGTTCAGCAGGAAATTGGCTCTGGAAACAGCTTTGTAGTCGCTCCCTAGGACTGCCGATTTCCCTGACCTGGTGGCAGAGGTGCAGAGCAGAACAGTGGGGGAGAGGAGGATTGCTGACTCTCGCCGATCTGATTTAAATTTTTCACCAGCCAAGTCCGTTGGCTCTGACTTGCTGAACAAAAAACGTAGTACAATCATGTCCAAAACAAACTCTCAGAGGAACATGCCTCTCTGCTGAGTCTGAGCTGGTTCCAAGACCAGGCATAAAGGACAGTAAGGATGCCTTGCTTCCTGTGGCAGATCCAATAAAGCATGTAAGGGAGGAACCAAAATAGGGACCATTGACTGACAGTGATGCTCTATGACACACACTGATGCTGGGTAATAGAAAGTGTGGCAAGTATTTGAGATACACGGCCCACTTCTTAAATTCTAACCATAAGTGTGCAAATCCAACGGTATAAAATATTCATTTTATTGGTAAGAAAACTGAGATCCAGGGGGCCAGCTCATTAAGGTCAGCCAGGCAAAATGGAGACACAAAAAGCCAAGAGCACATCTCTAAAAAGTATGAACCCATCTTCCTTATCTATTCCAAGTGACTTATATGTAGGATAAGAACGGTTGATAGCCAGGTCCATTTTATAACAATCGGCGCCCTCAAGATAAAAAGAATTGCAATATTTTAGTGAAATGGAATCCAAGTACATATTCCCACGGGGGGAACGGAACAGAGAACAGATCATCTTCCTTGTTAGTACACAGTTATACTTTCTCCCAGGGATGCTATGAAGGTTGAAGGTGTTTTGCTCTTTCGGTCTGTGTCTTTAATTTCTGTTGTTGCTTCTTTTGTAAGGGGAAGGATGCAGAGGGGGGATTAGGTAGATAATTAGTAGATCGATACCGGGGAACAAAGGATTTTGCTGGGAAAGTGAGACCTAGCCACACTTCAAATATCAGCAGAATCAGAGTCCAATGCCAGCTGAAGGGAGCTGGTGGTAAGTGGGGGTGGAGGAGAGAAAAGCAATTCAATATGGAGAGAGCACACTAAACAGGAGGGGAGAAGACACTTCCAAGAACGGATTCAGACACCTTAAATGAAAGCTTACTTGAGATGAAATTTGACCATATGTTGTCAAGGATTCAATTTCTTCCTTTTTCTACTGTCTCTCAAACTCCTTTTCCCATTGCTATGGACTAAAACTTCGCTAAACACGATGCCTAGACGTGTTATGCTTCATGTGTGATTTGGGGACCTTAGGGATAAAGCCAAATAGAAATTTATATAGTGCTCTTTCTCTAAGTTGTTATTATCTTATCCAATCAGCAATGAGGGTAGTTATGTGTAATGATGCTACACTGAAGATGACCATGTCCTGATCCCAGCACCTACAACTATATAAAGTTACACAATGCTGTGGATTGCGTTGTATCTTCTCTACTAGCCCTAGAAATAGTTTGATTCCCTAACTTCCAGTTATTCAGAATGTGACTTTATTTGGAAACAATGTCACTCTAGATATACAGGGCTAAGATGAGGTCGTGCTAAAGCTTGGTGAGCTCCTAAATCCACTAGGACTGGTGTCCTTTAGGAGGAGAGCCTTGTAAAGACACAGAGTATCACAGGTGAATATTATGCAACTATGGAGGGGAATCTCTTGGCAGAAATCAGAGAAGTCAGTAGCAATGCAGAAATGCTGAATTGCTGATCAACTGCCAGAAGTTAGGAAACTGTAGGTTTCAGAGAACATGATCCTGTAGATGCCTGGGAGGGTTTGCATTGTCACAAGCTATGTGCTTTGTATTATTTTGCTACCAGAGAGCTAGAGGATTAACATAAGTGGCAAGGCAGAATGAAGGCTGAAGGTAGAAGAAAGTTTGCTAATCAATTGACTTGGGGATGAGATTGCTTTGGATGTCTATGTGGGTCCACTGTGATCAGACAGATTCCTAAAAATGGAATAGGGGATAAATGACAGACAATGGGAGGGGGAAACACAAAAGACTCAGCCTGACACTGTGGACTTTAGAAGGTAGAGACTATGATGCAATGAAGGCAGGTGACCTCTAGAAGATGGGGGTGGGGGTGGAGGAGGCAAGTAAATATTCTACCTAGAAACTTCTTGGCTGAGCACAACTCCACTCTGAGTTTGGCTTGAGTGAAGACATTTCACACCTTTGACATTGAACTATAATATGGGACTTTTGTTATAAGCAACTAACTTAGACCGAGTAGCTGCAGAACTCATAGGACAAAACTATAGGAGATGGCACTAGAGAGAAGGGTCTTCCCAGACCACACAGTACAGAAGGGAATGACAGATTCCAATCTTAGATAGGCTTTACTTTCTTTCCTGTCCCATCCTTCTAATCCTTCAACACAGGCACACTGACAGCTGCCTCGTATATACTCACAACAACCAGAATGGCCATACCAGCAGCTTGCAGCTGCCTGCTGATTAGATGCATGCACTGTCCTGAGCCCTTAACACTCCTAATCTCTTGAAATCCTGGCAAAAACCTTAGGCATTAGGTTCGGCTTTTATCTCCATTTTACTGATGTAGAAAGAGAGGCAATACAAGTCAAACAACTTGACCTAGGTTCCACAGCTGGTCAATGGTGGAGCCCTTATTGCAGTGGCTAGGCATGATGGCTGGGTGGGAATCCCAGAAATTCTTGAAGGGGGTGGGATGGCCAGACTGAGCAGGAGAGGAGGAAGCAAACCCTCTCTTATTCCTGCCTCTAGAAACACCAATAGAGAAAGTGAGAATTGCAAGGTGTCGTCTGTCTCAGTTTGAGACTTCTATTGTCTTCATTTCGACACTGCACAGTGGTAGAAAATCAATGCCGAAGATATTCAAAATCTGGAGGATAGTCTCAACTCCAAAGTTGGCAGGGAGGAAGTTGAGAAATGGGAACATGTGGCATTTCCCCCAATTTCAAGTGTGGTGCCAACATCCTGTCGAGAAAAGGATAAAAAGAGCGTCTGCATAAATAAATATGCTTTGTAACACCACTTAAACTCATTCTCCTCGCCCGACATGAAAATAAGACGGGTGACAGTAGGTAGAAAATTTGCTTCTTCCACTGCCTTATCAAAGTTTGTAAAGCCTGCTGACCTTTGGCATGAAGCCAACAGGGAAATCCCATTCAAGGAAGATGGAGTCATCTCAGTAGAAGGTAGCTGGTGACTCCGGGTTGTAGGGAAGAACGGAGTTAAAGTATATTTCTAGCCAGCATGCCCATAATCGATAACAACATGGTGGAGCTAGCAATTTGCTGGGGTCACTGCATGGTTTTCCAGTTTTCCTGGAATGAATGGATGTTAGGGAACAAGTACTTCCAGGTCCTCATATCTGCACTTCAAGGCCAGAACCTTCCTTGCTGATTCGAAGGTGTGGCTCCACCTGGACATACCTTCTTTGTTCTCTACATTTGCTCAAGATGTAGGAATTGCCGACCACAAGGAATAATGATTAACAGAATGTGTATACTGGACTAAGAATACTGTAGCTCAGCTGGCAGAAAACTCTTCCAAAACACATGAGGACCCTAGGCTCAATCTTGAGCACTGAATAAACTGGACTTGGTAGTACACATCCCTAATCCCAGTCTTAAAGAGGCAGAGGCAGGAGGATCAGGAGTTCAAGGCTGGGCATTTAGTTCAAGAAAAACCAGATTGGGATACAGGAGACCCTGCTTCAAGGCAAAAATACCAAATAAATTAGAACAATTACCAACTTGTTCTCGAAGGAGCAGCTTATTGTCTTTCTATATTCAAACCATAGAATCTTAAAATTGTATTTAATATTTTCTCAAATTTTACTTCTCTGATTTGTCTTATGCCTACCTCTGAAATCATTAGACAACTATTTTGCACACCCAGCAGTCACTAGGATTTTGGAAAACAGAAACAGATCCCACTGTCTGCAAAGGAAAAGACAACATTATAATTTAACCATAGGTTACCTCTTCCTAATCTCTCT
Organism: Apodemus sylvaticus; assembly: GCF_947179515.1. Lineage (NCBI taxonomy): Eukaryota > Metazoa > Chordata > Mammalia > Rodentia > Muridae > Apodemus > Apodemus sylvaticus. The sequence goes on along the minus strand of NC_067481.1, from coordinate 89,253,977 downwards.
TTATGGACTGAACCAGAAATCATGTATTTATTGAGTGCCTACTGTGTGCTAACAAATGTATTCATTGCTGGATATCAATGATGAATTAGAGGCATGCTACCAAAGAGCTGCCTCTAAAATAAGAGTTCTTTAAGGAACGAATGGATAAAGAAAATGCAGTGCACACTTCACACAATGGAGTATAACTTTACTCTCAAATAGAAGGTTGTTTTTTCATTGTGATAACACAGCTGGAGCTGGAGGATATCACATTAAGTAAAATAAACAAATGCTCCTGACACAGAGTCTAACAATATGACACTTACAGGGTAGTGGTGAGCAGAGGATGTGTTGTGTGGAAATAGGAAAATATTTATCAAAGGATGCAGAGTTTCAGTTAGGACAAATAAATTTGAGATGTTTTCTGGGTGGCAGGTGATTATATTTAATAGCAATTTCTTTTATATTTGAGAATTTCCAGGAATTGATTTTAAGTGTTCTTTGAATGACAAATAAGCACATGACATAATGTATGATTTCATTTGGTCATTCAATAACATCTACATATACCAAAATGAGGCATGTGCTCTAAGTTAATAGAACTTCATTTTTAAATTTAAAGAAACAAATAAATAAATGACAAAGTCAGAGACAAAACTCAGTGATGGAGTATATTCTTTGCCTACACAAGTTGTTGGGTTCAACCCCTATCATAAAAATAAAGAAACAACAAACAAATAAATTGAAAAGCTTATTTAGAAAGAGGATCCTGAACTGAATAATTCCTGGGGAGTAAGCTACCATCTCTAGTCGTCCCTCTTCCATACTACCATAGTCTGGTAGTACTCTCAAGGGAAAGGACATTATCTGACATATACCAAACATTATTCTCTACATGAACGGCTTTTGGGAAGGCCTATGGTGGCCACTCCTTCTTTTTTTTATTTTCTATATTCTTTGTTTACATTCTAAATGATTTTCCCTTTCCCCATCCCCCCTTCCCCATAAGTCCCATAAGCTCTCTTCTCTCCTCCAATTCTCCAATCAACCCCCTCCTTCTCTGTCCTGGTACTCCCCTACAATGCTGGATCAAGCCTTTCCAGGACCAGGGACCTCTCCTTCCTTCTCACTCCTTCTATTATGTCCCAGTACCAAATATGACTTTCTCAGCCACAGATCTTACCTCTGACCCAGGGTACATGCTCAGTGCATACTCTGTTTCTGTTATTGGTTTCTTATATCACTATGTGATCTAGAGCATACTTTGCTAATGTTGTGGAGTAACTATTCCACAGAAAGGATGAAAACCATGAGCTTTTACGGTGCTCTCACCTACAACATGGTATGGTTGCCTTACCACAAATCAAAGCATAAAAATCACTCTTAGTTCTAGAGATTGTTACAGTTGGAAACAAATTCAAATCTTCTAATAAGAAGTTTATATTTTGAGCTCTTAATAACAGGTTTTTGATGCACAAACATGATTTTTCCTAGGGTTTGTTTAACCAAAAAATAAGTACTCATAAATTGCACAATCCTCAATTGAGCAGAGATCCAAAGAGAATCTAAGAGTAATGACAGGTTTTTGCTCTTATGAATTTAACTACACTGCCATGGGTTTACTTACTTTAATGCAACTTAGGATGAATTATTCTTCTGTAAATATAATTTCTTTAAGATTAAGAATATTTCCTTATGGGTAAGGGTACTATTTACTATCAATATTCAAGACTGTAGTCAAGACAGCATTCAGAGCATTCTGCCCCTCAAACAGTAGTTTAAGAAATAGGAAAGTTGTTTTGTAAATGTTACATGTCCTTCTTTGGGAGGAGGTAGAGGAATGGACATGAACTGAGTCCTAGCTAATGAATCTCAGTGATGTCTTATGTGAATGCACGTGTGCATATATGTGTGCGGGTGTATGTGCAGAAACATTTGGATCTTGGTGGTACAAAGAAATGCAAAAAGAAAAAGTGGGAAGTTTTACTTGTGATGGAATATGCTCTGCATGACCTTACTCTCTGTATTTGTAATGGAAGAAAGGAGACTATTAAGTACACATCTTGAAGAGGCAATTATAACACACTTTGGCATTTTCACTGCCCCAGGGAATCACATCTATAATTTTATGTGGTTATTGCCCCAAATGGCAAGGGCAGTTCATCTTGATGCCAATTCTGATTGATCAGTAGTGGCTGCTTAGAGGACTGTTGAGAAGTATTGGCAGGCTGCATCTGTTCACAGCAGGAAAGAAGGTGGTGATCGATTAGTAATGTCTGTCTCAGGCTCATGAATGATAAGTAGTAGCATATGTGCTTAGTAGCTATTACAGTGAAGATAATTCCACAACTAGGAGAGACTATTTCACAGTGTGGGTATGCTGGCAGATAAATTAAGCTATGCCCACAAATAGGCAGATCTTTACAAAAGTAAAAAAATATATATAGTCTTGTATAAGTCTAAAGAGATAAGTCATAGGTCTGTAATTGCATATTAATGAGGCCTTCCACGTAAAAATATTGACACAAAGTCCTATATGCATTCACATTGGGAAAAAGTCTTACTTATAATTTAAATCAAGGTGCTATCTGAAGATAGCTTAATTAAGAAGACACATATTTTTCTTAGGGAGACACTCAGTCTATTCATTGCTCCATCCATGACGTGCATACTACCCCCCAAGATTATTTTATTTTTTTCTCTTCCAAATAAAATGATCCTCTCATAACTCCATTCTCTTCTTTCACATTAAAGTCTGGACATCTGAGTGATTTGAATCCTAGAGTCAAATCACAACCATTTCTCTTTGTGCTTTAAAGTAAAAATTAGATTTCTCATTGTTGCAAATGCAGATTTCATGGGTGACTTTTAAAGGCTAGTCCTGGAGGCTTTAAGAGAACATCTAACCTAAAGTGTAGTGACACTGCAATCAAGGGACCACATAACTATCAATGGAGGACTGTAGATGAGTTGTGGTGACGTTAGTTTCTTTAAGGGTACTTGTATAGTGCCATTGCAGCAGTATGGTTAAACCATTCATTTCCTAAGAAATATGGAGTGCAATTGACTGCACAAGGTGATAGCACAATGGGATTAGACTTATAATATTTTGAGTACAAGACAACAAATCAAACATTTGGTCCATTTCTCTATCAAAATCCCAACAGAGATTAACACAACCAGAATAAATACCAACGCAGAATAATGTGGAAAATATCTCTGTAGCATTCAAGATTTAAAACTTATGCTGTGAGCTTTGAGCCTTCCTTCCTTCCTTCCTTCCTTCCTTCCTTCCTTCCTTCCTTCCTTCCTTCCTTCCTTCTTTCCTTCCTTACTCCCCTTCCCTCCCCCCTCTCCCTTTTTCTTTCTTTCTTTTTTTAATCCACACGGAAAGGGAATGCTCACCTTTGGAGGAGAATAAAACTGGCTCAACATTTACTGAAAAATAAATGTTGAAGAGAGAGAAAAGAAAAGGAAAATATAAAACTCAGCAGAAATGTCACACTAAGGAATCATAATAAGCATTAGACATTATTTAAGCCATGCATAGCCACTAAAATATATGACCCCTTTCCATAAATCGAAGGGTACTCTCGTCAGCAGAATATAGGCTTCAAGAGCTGAACTCAGGGAGGCTCCTGAGATGCCCATGCGTTGTATACCTAAAGATTAGCCCAGATCTGAGCTAATGCCCTCAAGCTAAGCAATATGCTTTGCCTGGGCAACTGCAGAGGCCGAACTTTCCTGTGCTTCTGCAAGGGGGTCTTTGTTGAGAAGGTATATGAGGAGGTCTGTGTTGGGAGGTAGAGGAGACAGAAAGAGGGAGGGAGGGAGGGAGGGAGGGAGAAGAAAAGACAGAGAGAGAGAAAGAACAATGGCTCAGCAAGGAAGACAAGTGTATCCTTCAAGCATTTCCAGCCCGCTGTGACTGCCAAGAGTCCCCAGACACAACTTTCAGCCTCATCTGCTGCTAACAGAATGTGTGGTTCTAACAAGACGAAGCCTAGAACAGAGTGATTCTGAGAACGGAGGATTGGCAGGAAGTCCCAAACTTACAATAGGAAATGCTCTAGGCAAACACCATCCTTAACTTAGACATGGAAGGCAGGAGGGGCAGGGAAGGGACTTGTCATCTTATGACTCTCTTTCTCTAAGAGTTAATGGCTCTCAGAACCAGAAAACTTATTTTTTCAAAGATGTCATTGGCTCTGTTTCATTTAAACAACTTAATAAAAATATTTGTGGGGTTGGAAAGATTGAGAGTTAAGTGTTCCTACTGCTTTTGCAGGGGACTCAAGTTCAGTTCTGAGCACCCTTGTCAGGAGGCTCACAGTTATTTGTGACTTCAGACCCAGGGAATCCAACACTTCCTTCTTTGGCAGGCACCTCCTTCTGGATAATTAAAAAAATAACAAAACTAAATCTTTAAAAGTGTTTGTATGGATATTATTGCAAAATTGTATCTCTGTGGCCAGTCTACAAGGAAAAGGATGGGCTGTTGTGGTTTTCCTTAAATATGCCACACGAAATTTAAAATACTTTCACAATTCAGCATGATCTAAGTAATGCTATGTAAGTACAAACTTGAAAATAAAAATGCTTTTGATTTGTTGCCTGCTATCATTTATAGTACTTTTTCACTATTAAGTTGATGTTAGTGACAACCTTTAAAATGACAATGTTCAACTGCCCCCTTTCTATCTCAGTCTCAGTCTCTGTCTCTGTCTCTCTATATCTGTCTCTCTCTGTCTCTGTCTCTGTCTCTGTCTCTGTCTCTCTCTCTCTCTCTCTCTCTCTCTCTCTGTGTGTGTGTGTGTGTTTCTGCCTCTCTCTCTGTCTATGTCTGTCTCTGATAGGGTTTATGGCCTATAAAAATAACCTACCTACCTTCCTTCCTTTCTTCCTCCCTCCCTCCCTCCCTTCCTTCCTCCCTCCATTCCTTCCTTCCTTCCTTCCTTCCTCTCTTCCTCCCTCCCTCCCTTCCTTCCTTCCTGCTATCCTTCTTGCTTTCCCTCCCTCCTTCCTTCCTTCTCTCTCCCTCTTTCCCTCCCTCCCTGCCTTCCTTTCCTGTTCTTCCCTATCCCCTTCCTTTCTTGTGGTGCTGACACGCTGAACCCAGAGCCTCTCATTTGCTAGAAAAGCATTCTACTATCTACTATCGAGCTCAGTCTCCAGCCTTGTCTTCAGTTCAGATACAAGGACACAGTGTGCTCTATTTCAGATTTATGTTGGCTTAAGGTGACTTGTTCCCTTTTAAATTTTGATCCCCTTCACCATCTAGGATAGAAGATTTTCTTAAATGGATGGATTCTATGCCAGCTCTCCCAAATCCCTGTCTCCCCCAACTTTCCCTCTCTTCTTGATTTTCTCTTCTACTGTAGTCAAAGAATTGTAATGCAGCCATTCAGCAGGGAATATAAGAAAACAAAACAAAACAAAACAAACAAACAACAACAAAGAACAACATCCCATACTATGAAACAAAAGGAACTCCATTCAAATTGCACAGTCCCAAAGTACAGGACTATACAGAAAACACAGCAAAAGATATCCCCTGGAGCTGCCTACCCATGTACAGAGAACATCCCTACCCCCCAGATCAGATGGACGGAGTAGAGTCCAGAAGGCAGGAGATAAAGGGGATTGCTCCCAAATGCAGACCTTGGGAAGTTTGGCCACAGGAGAGAATAAGGGGTATATGTTCATGGCCACTGGTCTGGGGTTGCTGAGTAGCAATGCCTTTCATGGAAAAGCAGGGACACACTTGGACAAACAGGTGCACAGGCTAATTGTGGGCTCTCAGCAGGGCTTGCCCGTCACTGGAGAGTGGCTTGCACCTCAGGAGCTCTTTGAAACGTTGCCTGATTTGATTGTTTGGAACCGCCCACAAGAGGCTCTTAATTGCGTTCCTAGAGCACTGGCTTTCTATGGAAATTACTTAAAACACCGCTTAAGTGTTAATCTGAACTGTGTAATGTGCAATTGAGGGTTTTTATTTTACTTTATTTATTTTTTATTTATTTTATTTTTTTTTTTAAATAACCTCACTCCTGGCTACCTCCTTGTAGGAAGCTCTGACAGGTTCAGTGGGAAATCTTGGGGCTGGCACACATTATAAGTTATCTCCTGCAGGGTTGGCAGGTGTGAGCTATGTCAAATAAATTTATTACAGTCTGTGCTAATAATGAAAATTATAGAAAAGCTAGATGAAAGTGCTCTACAGCCGGCTAATTTGAAGCTACCTTACTAGACAATAACAAGCCCCTAACAGTTTTTCCTTTTTTTAAAAAACACTAATTATGCTTAATGTTCCCTGTCGAATTAGCTTTCATGGTAATTATATTTCAAAACTTTTGCAATTAGGGTGCAGTTAATATTGTGGAATATTGCAATTATTTTTCATTGTGACACCTCTATTGAAAGCTGGTGGCATAATGATCACATTGTTCAACTAAATCAGAACTGTAGAAATATGGCAAATGAACCAATTACACATTATTATTTCTAATTACAGATAATGTCATTTTCTCCGCTTTTGTCCAAAAGAATTTCTCAAACACAGATATCCCAAATCCTAGTATTTGTAAAGACTCCCTCCTTCTTCTCATCTGCACGCTGGTATATTTTTATATTGGTGCCTTGAGTGCTAAATTTAAAAAGGTCTCATGGGGATTTCTTGAATTTTTCTTCCTCCACACCCAGTTCCCTCCTAGGAGTTTTAAAACCAGATGTTCTCATTGACAAATCTCATTGTTGGCCCAGCTCCTGACAGCACACCACTGCTATGAGCTGTTGCAAATTCATTCTCTACCATCGTCATTCATGATGTTCATCTTTATTCATTCAACAGGTCTAACCTCTTATCCAATGAAGACTCATTAGTGGCAACTGTCTGGATCTCCACTGCACCTGTTACCCACCCTATCCATCACAAAACGATAAGGCTGAAAGGTCCATTTTTCGGACTTCTTATGTGTTTCCAACTATCAGGAAAGAAAATAAGCATTGGCAGAGGTCTTCTGAGAACCAGTTAGGATGGCATCAGATAGTTTATTCCTTTTGTTACATAACTTACTGTTTTCTATACCGGCTACCCCATAATGACACTGACCATGAGCTCATTCATACAACCATCATGTGTAGTTGCATAAGACATGAAATAAAGAGGATTAATGCCTCCTATGAAGTTACTTCTTATTTTCTACTTTATGGTCCTATCCTGGGAAATATGTGCCAGTTTTAACAGGTCACTTGACAGGGAAAGGATCTCAAGCTGCACATATTTGTCTGAGAATTTCTATGTGGTTTATGACTACTGATGTCATCTGTCTCCTACATCTAGTCTTCAAAATCGGGGTGTCCCCTGTCCTATGTTGCCAGGGACTGAGGCACTTCTTAGGATGACACTTTTTTTTTTTTTTCACATTTAGCACCAGGACAGTTCAAAGAGACCTGGGACATTTGGTCACCTTTCCAATAAGTTTATTTGTGTATAAACTGTGACACACACACAGTGTGTTTTGACCATTGTCTTCCCTTTAAATTCAAAACTGCCTGAATAAAAGGCAGATGTGCTGAGAGAAGAAGAGATACTCCTAAATGACGTCATTCGTGAATTATTTCCCACCCAGCCCAGAACCTCCATGCACGCCAGGGCTGGGTGTTATTCCTGTGGCGGCTGAAGCAACTTGTTTGTATGCAGCCTGTGTCGGTGCCTCGGCACACATGTATGAAATGATATTACCAATATTAATAGCTTGCATGTATATAGCACTTATTCAATTAGTTAACTTAACTGTGTTGTCTCAATTAATACACATAATAATTTACTAAAAAGAGCATCTCTGTCGTTTCTTATGCCTTATCCCTTCTGGATCAGCAAGGAATCTAAGATGCAAAAGGTTCACATCACTTTCAGGTAGAGTGCAGGGAGGCCCACGGATACTCAGGTCTGGAGATTCCATAGCATTTGGCGGCTCTTGGAAATGAAAGACCACAGTGGCTCGTCCAAGCCCTTGGGAAAATTAACTTTCTGAGGGTCCCGTGTCAAATGATCTATCTAGGGGAATGTCTTTTCTATTTTCCTGACTCAGAACTTGAGTTGGAGCATTTTCACTCCGTTCGCCCATATTCACAGGACAGCAGACAAGCTTCCTGGGAATGTAATGACACTCAGAGTCTCCCTAGTAAAATTCATAAAGGCTGAACTCATGGCTTCTGTGTCTTACAGAATAAGCTTCCAAATAGCCTGTCTCACATGTCTCTCCCCTGGCTGGTTACATTCTAGTCGCGTACATTTTCTTCTGTAGTTTTTCAACATGACTGAAAACTTCCTTGTCATGCAGACATTTCCGTTTTGTTTCCTTTCAAAGCCCTCACACAGGAATCTTATTACTCCTACCCACACCTAACCACCCCATCTACTCCTACTCATTCCTACACATCCCTACCCACTTCTACCCACCCTACCCACCCTACTTACTCCTACCCACTCCTACTCATACCTACCCATCTCTACCCATTCTTACCCACTCCTATTGGCCCCTACCCACCTCTTGCCACCCCTGCATACTCATGCTCCAATCTATTTCTTCTCAGCTACCTACACCTTGTTACACTATGACTAAAAGTTTAGCTCTCAGGCTTTATCTAAAACAGCATTCCCTCAAAGGCTTTCTTCCTATTTTGAGTTCATATCCTCTTATTACTTCATGGTAATCAACTGTCCCATCATGAGGTAGGGTAGCTCTAGAAATCAGCGATTACAGTTGCAATTCCACTTTAGAATAGAAAGGAGACTGGAGGCCCCATCTTTCCTGGGTATTGTTAGGCCTCTCTATAGGGCTGAGGAAAGTCTGGTTTATAGTCATAGGCAATGGTAGTTAAACAGATATGCTAACCAAATTCGAATAGCTATTCTTCAACTCCACCTTCACATCAAAGCATCTTTGATTTAAGCATATAGCTTTTGAGTCCCTTTAAAAATATTTTTGGATGTTGATAAATTATATGTAGTTATGAGTCACAAGGTAGACACTGTGGAATGATTCAATCAGGCCAATTAATGTTATCATCACAAGTGTGCATATTCATCACAGATTTATGGAAAGTGCAAGAAAACATTGTGGAGGCTGCATTTCCCTTAAGCTGCCAAAGCTATTTTTTCCCAGGAGTACAGAATGATATGTAAAAAATTGTCAGATTTATTTTCCTGTTCCGAGCAAATACAGCCAACCTAAGTGCCCCGCTCGTCTCCTGTGGAGCAGTGCGTATGAAAGCTAATGACCCCACAGGATCACTTCTCAGGCAGAGCTGGGGCTCTACAGTGTGAAAGCCAGTTCCCTTCATGAGATACAGAGAATGCTAAAATACTTAAGTGACATCAGGTATCATTCTCCGGTGCGTCGGCTGCCATAACACTTTATTTATACAACCCATCCCATTTTTCTGGGGAGTTTTACAACCATCTTATCAGTTTTCCTCTGGAGGAGGTAACTTCATAGGAGGCATTAATCCTCTTAAGCCGGGCAGCCCTAGGAAGTAAGTTATATTATCTGTGTCGCAGAGGCGAAAGTTGGGATCAGCATGGATAGAATGGCCTGGAAGCACTATCCTACAAAGGAAAGGCCAGCTAATTAGGAGACTGTAGCCTGCTGAACTGGGTCTGAAGCACAGATCTCTCCTCCAGAAAGACTTCAGGATTCAAACCAAGTCCACACCAGGAGAAGGAAGTTTAGACACCCTTCTTGATATGTTTACCAAGCTTTCTACACTTGGCTCTGACTATTTAGATTTACTGAACGTGATTGTCTACTTTATCTCTGACACTCATTTCAGTTTCTTGGAGAGGAGTAGACCTACCATGTGCCCAGAGACCCAGAATACTCTCCTAAAAATATGCTACTTGTTGGGATAATTTCTCCTTGGCCTGACTTGAGGCGGCCCAAAGAAACAGAAGGAGAGGCTTCAAACAGACCTGTGAGAAACCTGTATGAGAGAATAGTAATCCCTGTTCCTCAGGCAAGGTAGACAACCAGCCTCTATCCTGTGGGTGTTAGTTATGCCTCTGCCACCTTTTAAGCACAGCACATGATTTATCTCAAGTTAAACAAAAGATGAATTACTTACTTCTACAAATTTCTTTAGGAGGAAGTAACTATAGCTAGACAAAGAAATTTTTGCATAGGAAGACCTTTCAGTGATTCATTCCCAGAGCCTCACACACCTGCCAGGCAAGGGCTCCACTACTGAATTATGTATATATAATTTTGTAGGTCTCTTTCTAGTTTTGTTTTACACACACACACACACACACACACACACACACACACACACACACACACACACATTTAACTTTAGGCTCTGAATCTCAAAGAATGCATGCAATATATGTATTCTTTGAGTCTGACTTAGTTCACTTAACATGATTTTCAGTTCACTTAACATGATTCCAGTCGCATCCATTTTTCTAGATATGTAATCCCTTTATTTTTATTTATAGCTGCATAAAGTTCCATTGTGTATATGGACTCTTTTTTTTTTTTTTAAATCCATTTGTCTGCCAATGGACACGTAGGCTAGTTTTATTTCTTGGCTCTTGAATACCATTAAGTTACAACAACAACAAAAACTGGAAAAGCAAAGGAGTCAAACCACAGGAAGTGGCTGAGATACATTTGAAACATTAGCATTATGGGACAGGATTGATCTGGAGAAAGAGACTAATACTTAGCAATATGCAATACTATTGTTATCCTGACACTTGCCAAGGAACTCTCTCCAGATTAGGTGAACCATTTCCTCTCCTAAGAGTGTTGTGAAAAGGGCTCTATTTATTGTTTCCCCTTGTTTGATTCTTTTAAAAAACAAAATGAAACACCGAGGTTTAGAGAAGTTAAGTAGCCGTCTGAAATTAGACTACTACCAAGGTTTGAGACTGAATTCCAACTCAAGCAGTCTCATTCCAGAGCCCCAAACCTTTCTCCTTATTATCCTTTTTTGTCCCTTCCTCTTTTTCCCAGGACCCAGGATATCATGCTTGCTGGGCAAACACTCTATAACTAGGACCTTTAAACTCAGCTCTCTGTTTCTATTAAGACAACTCCTCAATAAACTGGTCTTGGCTTCTTCTCTGTCCCCAGTAAGGCTCAGCTACTAAAGCTGATTTCATGTCTACATCACCAGGCACAGCTCAGAGCCTAAACTTTTGCCCATAGTGTCATTTTGTGCTAGCTTTTGGTACAGAATGTTGCCTTCTAAAAGGATAGTAATCTTGGCAGTTGAAAACTGTTAAAAAAAAAAACGTAATTATCACAATGATATTTGTTATACCACTACAGATGATAAATAAAAATTTCTTCCACCCTTACATCAACAAATATTTATTGTGTCTATTATGTGTTAGGCATAATTCTACATGCCAGAAATATTCAGTTGAGGACAATCATGCTAAGCTTTCTGCTCACACAGATTTCATGCTTTAATGCTTGTGAAGGGCGACACAGAGATGTTTTCAAAAACTGAGCAGTGATGATGATTGGTTGAGTATTCAATTTGGGGTAGTTTTTTTTTATTATATCCTTAAATCTTCTCTGTACATTTAATTTGTTCTCTCATGTTAATAGCATGTAGAAAAACAAAAACACATCTAACACAGGCCCTTAATGAGAAAGGAGAACCAAAGGGTTAAAAGGCATTCACATCTCGGAGCACTCTGTCTCCTGTCTCTTGATGGCTGGTTCGTACTCCCACTGCAGAGTTCCTGAGAGTATTTCCTGAGCTGCCAATCTCCATCAGTGGTGTCCCCTGGGTTGTCACCACTGTCCTTCCCTCCCTGGCAAGGCTGGTCACGCCACCCGTCTCATGTCACCTTCCCCTCCACACTCGGGTCCCAGTTTCTTGAGCCTCTGTCAAGACAGAACACGTGGGGCTCACTGCAGGCTTGACCTACTTTAGACAGTCTTCTTGTGCCTCAGCCATAACCAGGTAGTTATTAACCAACCCTGTGATTAACATGAAAATTAACAGTTTGAAAAACATGGCCAATCCTCCAATCTGTCCTCTTCAGAGACTAATCTGCACTGGCCTCCTCCATGCAGACTCACTTGCCGATGTTTTGTTTTTTGCAGGCAATTTTCTTTTCCAAACACAGGGAAATGATGTTTGAAAAACCGGGGCTCATAAATCATTACCCCCCAATTCCCAAATTTTACTTTGGATCATCAGAGCAGTCCAAATCTGAAAACAAATACAAATATAGAAAATTTCATGCCAAGGTTGGGGGAACAATGTTCTCTTGCCTGCTGGGAACATCATTTAACCTCTTAGTACCACTGTTTGCTGTGTGCACCTTCATGATACACAGATGTTCATTCCTACCCTTACCAAGGTATCATGGATGGAAAGTATTCAGTACTGTTTAAACATTGCCAGGGAAACCCTATAGCAGGCATGTCACTCAAGATCTAGCCTGTGAGCCTGCACCATGGACCCCAATGATGCAGCTTTCTCCCTATGGGGTATTCTTCACTCCTTGTCAGGCTAGTGCTTAGTGACTTGTGGACAGAATGAAAAACCCCTGTGAAGAGCATCATGAGGTGTAAGCATCTCAGGTGTGGCATGAACTTTCTCTGGTATCATCAGAATGGGTTTCATGCCCCTGTGTTCAGGAAGCTCCTCTGGGAGGTGAGCAGTGGGGAGGTTAAAAGCTTTAACTGAGAACGCCTTGTGTGAGTGGCTCAAAGCACATCTTTAAAATTAGTCTAGCACACTCTTATTTAATTCTCTTTGTTCAAATGTCAACTTTCTGTCAGGCTGGCTGTAGTTTTTTTTTTTCTCTATTTCTATAGGCACCTGCTCATTTGGCCAACGGTATTCTCTTGACAAAGGAAATCTGCTTGCTGTGGACCAGAACTCTCTGGAGAACCAACTTCAAGATGCCCTTACCCACCAGGGTGCAGATTTAGAGATCTTCCTTGTTTTCCCAGGCACAGGGTGAACTTCACCTCTTACTGGGTCATTCTGGTTTCCAGAGAGGGAGGGGAGGAAGGCAGGGAGAGATAGATCATAAGATAGATAGATAGATAGATAGATAGATAGATAGATAGATAGATAGATAGATAGGTAAGTAGATAGGTAGGTAAGTAGATAGGTAGATAGGTAGGTAAGTAGACAGACAGACAGATAGGTAAGTAGATAGGTAGGTAAGTAGGTAGACAGACAGACAAATAGACAGACAGACAGACAGACAGACAGACAGACAGATAGATAGATAGATAGATAGATAGATAGAAGATAGATAGAAGATAGATAGATAGATAGATATAGATGATAGATAGATTCCCTAAGAGCTATACTCTCAGGCTGGAGACATGAAGAACCCCACCTTATGAGAGATACTTAACATATCTATGACTCTGTTTCTTGTTCTGCAAAATGGGTTTAATTGATACTTGACTGGTTGATGGTGAGTTCACTTCAACCTTTTGGTCAAGAGTCTTGAGACTTTTGAGACTCTGTTTATACATGAGAACATGGGTGATGATTATGACTATTATTATCATGAATATTTTATAGAAGTTCTTTACCTCTCCAGTTTCTAACCCTCCCTGCCCAACTCTCACATCTGAGACTGTTGGCAGTGGAACACTCTTTAACCTTTCTTCCCCCAGCTTCGAGGATGCCACCTGAAAGTGACTTTCCTAACTCCCACTCCCTCTGCTTTTGTTTACTTCTATTTATTCTTTTTCTTTTACTCAGAGCATATTGACCTTATTCTGTGATCTCGGCCAAGACATCATTTGCCCAGGCATCAAATGTGCAACCTCTCCCCTAGTTTCCCAGAATCCTCATATTCTCTATTGTCATTCTTTTTCCTTGTATCATCTACCCACTCCTCTCTTTGTTTCTTCTTTCCTGTCTCTTCATTTTCAATCCAGACTCAGATTTCAGCTGCCTGTGAGTTATTCCCATCCTAACATACCCCTGTAGCTTCCCAGGGGTAAATTTAGATCCTTCCTTCCGGGTCCTTTGGTCTCAAATGCCTATCTTGCTTGCCATGAGAAGGTTTGCATCAATTTCCTACCCACACTCAAAACTTCAGAGATGCCTTGATTCTTCTCATTTTTCCTCTTCATGTCTCATCTGTGAAGGTTTTACATCATCAATCCTACCAAAGCCTCAAGAGTCCATCACCCCAGTGCTATGGTGGAAGGGCACCTTCTGCTTACTCTGCATCTCATGATCACCATTATACTCTGCCCAGCTCCAATCTTGTTCTTCCCAGTATGCCATGTATCTGTCTCCATAGGAACCGGCTCTCTCACATTAGAAGCCTTGTTTCACATTTCTGGAGGGCCTTCCATGTGCATCCTAGGCTACTGACTATATAGCTCAAAGGGATAGCTAAGCATGTCCAACTGTTGGTTTCTGCGCTTGCTCGAACATCCTGTCTGCTCGTTGCGTTGCGGCTGCAGCTGCTCGCCGTGCCCACATGTGCGCACCACGGGCACTGCACCGGCAGATGTGATGGAACCGTGAGCCTCAATGAGACACGCTAGACCAGATAGTTCCACATGGGGCTTTATTTAAGATAGGGAAGGGGTATCGGGTGGGAAGGAAGGGGAGAAGAGAAAGAGAGAGAGGTGGAGAGAGAGAAAGAGAGAGAGAGAACAGAGAGAGTGGAGGCCGGCCATGACCATGTGGAGCAGGGGGGGGGAGGGAAGAGCCCCAGGAGCAGAGAGGTGAGAGAGTGTGGGAGAGCAGAGAGCAAAGAAGGAGAGGAGGAGCAAGTAGCCCCTCTTATAGTGGGCCAGATCTCTGGGGCGGGGCATACCTGGCTATTGCCAGGTAGGTGTGGGGTGTAACTTAGACAAAACCCCAACACCAACCTAGTCGGTCAATGGTCCTGTCATTTCAGCATATGGTTAGTATCACAGGAGAGCCTGTTAAAGCAATATGCCAGACCCCATTTTCCGCATTCCTGAGTACATGGTTCTAAAGAAAGGAGAGCTGGGAAGATGGTGAGGATTTCATTTTAAATTGGGTTTCAGAAGCTGCTGTTTGTTGCTGGTCTTTGTTGACCAAACTGATACATGCATATGGAAGTCCCTCTAGGAATGTGAAACAATGCCTAGGTGCCAACCTAGAGGTTCTGATGTGGGAGAGCTGGTTCCTATGCAGACAGATACATGGTGCACTGGGATACTATAGCACAAGGTATTGAGTTATCCTCTTTAAGAGCAGAGTCATGGAAATTAAAAGCATGTAAAGCAGTTCATTAAGTCTGGATCGACTAAATAATTCCTGGCAATGCTCTGACAAAGGGCCTTTGGAAAAAGAACCACATTAACAGGGATTCGGAGTAAGTCATGTCTTCTACAAGATCTTCTTCCTCCAGGACTTTGCTCACTAGGAAAGACTGGACTTTGTGTACCAGTTCCACATCCAACACTTAGGGGTGGAGCCAAGTGCCGGAGGATACAAACAAACACAGCAGCGAGAAAGCAATGTGTGGTCCAACGTACAATCTGAGGAATTTCCCAGCTTTCAACTGAATTCTCCACTCCTGTTCTCTGACTGCTCATCACTCTATCATATACTTGTTTGTCTATTTATCTGTCTATCATCTATTATCTCTATCATCCATCTATCTATCTATCTATCTATCTATCTATCTATCTATCTACCTACCTACCTACCTACCTATCATCTCTTTATCATCTCTCATTGATTTATTCATCTATTCTGTCTGTATGTCTGTCTTCTATCAATCAGTCATCTCTGTCTCTCTCTCTATCCATCTATCTCTATCTCCATAGTTATATATCTACCTATCTACCCATTTACCTACCTACCTACCTACCTACCTACCATCTCTTTATCATCTACCATTGATTTATTCATCTGTTCTGTCTGTATGTCTGTCGTTTATCAGTCATCTCTATCTACTAACTCTCTATCTCTCTATCGCTCTATCTTTATCTCTATATCTATCTACCTACCTACCATCTCTTTATCATCTATCATTGATTTATTTATTCATCTGTTCTGTCTGTATGTCTGTCTTCTATCAGTCATCTCTAACATCTATCTATCTATCTATCTATCTATCTATCTATCTATCTATCTATCATGCATCTATGTATTCATTCATCTCTTGGGCTATCCATGAGTTGGTGAGTCTATATAACATCTATGAAACACAAGAATATATTTATGTATATATATGCATACACACACACACACACACACACACACACACACACTACATCTGTCTATCTAGTCTTGTTTTTACAATAAAAAAGCTTAGATTAACATGAAGCAACTCTCAAAAATGCAGAAAAGAATTTAGGTTCCAGCAAAACTACTATCAGACTACCCTATTACTAGGAAGAAAGTGGTTTTCCTTTTCTTTACTTAGGTTTAACAGGTAATTGTGACCTAGAAGGCAGATAAATCTGTATTCAACATCTCCTGACAGGAACCTTTGTAAATAGCATTCTTACCTGAATTCTTTAGGGTTTGTAGCAAGAAAGGGGGATGATGAATATAATGTTGAACTGGGTTTGTAAATCTTTTTAAGACTTGATTTTCCCCTACTTTTCTAAGCATCTGTATTACAACCAGTCCTTTAGCTAATATTGTTTTTGTGCCGAAAAGCAAAGTTTACCAGGGCTGGCTTCACTGTGAGCACTTTATAATTACAGGAGAAGGACAAGTGCCTGAATTCTGAGCAGAAGAAAAAAAAGCAGCAAGAGCAGTGTCACTTCAGCTAATGTCACAAATGAGACTTAAGAGCCAAATGAAGGACTAGTAATGGGATGGACCCTCATCGCCTGCTAAATTGGGGGGAAAATCCTACAAAGCTAAACTAAACTAGCTCATCACTCAGTCCGAACTGATATTCTCAAAGTGTGGATTAATCAGAGAGCCAGGGAAGAGAGGAGAAGGCCTCTGCCTCCCATTCTTTGAAGCGTGATCGAATGATGAGCTAATATTAGATGCTTTTCTGTCACCGTAGACCAACCGAGTTCATCTCATTTTGGGTGGTTATGAAGATTCATGCAGTCATTATTTAGAGACCGGGACAGCCACCCTTTAATCAGGCCAGGGAGGCCTGCACACTGGTTATTTTCTAGACATTTAGCAAGAAGGAAAATGTTGGTATGATCCTTAAGGCTTTTCCTGGGTAAGAGCATCTGGGGTTTCTACCTCAGGCTTCTTGTGCGAGGTGAGGAAAAACATCCTCTGCAATCCTATAGGTAATGATTCTGAGAGGATAACACAGACCTGCCATCTCACCTTCTTTCTGGGTTGGGTTAACAGATTTATCATAAATTGAGTATCTGGATTCTCTTTAAGAAGAATCTCTTCCTCGGTTTTATTTTGGATTTTTCTTTTAGTCCCTGCTCCTTTTAAAAAAGATTTTTTTTTGTAAACATTTTTTTTTTCATTTTTCCATATATATGTCCATGTGAGTGCAGGATCCACAGAGGCCAGAGGAGGGCACTCAATAGTCTGCAGGCTGGAGTTACAGGTGGTCACGAGCTACTGGTCATGGGTACTGGGAATTGAATTCTGGTTCTCTCTAAGCTGCTGAGTCGCCTTTCCAGCCTCTGCCCCCTGCCCTGCTTCTCAATAAAAGCACATCTTCATTGCTGCTAGATTTTCTTTTGTGAATGTTTTCTGTCTTTTTCTAGAGGGTAGACTCAGGAGTTTGCTTACTGTTTGATTTTCTCCATCAACCAACACACAGTTAACAGAATGAAGGCAAACTGAATGAGTATAGACATCACCTGTTGATCAAGAGCTTCATGCTCCAATTATGACCGTTTTAGCAAAATTTCTTTTTTTTCCATGTAAATCTTCAATTTTACTTGAAAAATTCCACCTTCAATCAACAGAATTATCTTTATGCCTATCATTTTATCTGTATAATTTCCATGCTAATCTTTAATTTTCACATGTTTTTCTATATATTTCTTCAATTTTATCAGAAATATTTTCCATGTCAATCTTCAAGTTTATCAGAAAATGTTTATAATTCCACTTTCAATCAAATTAGGAATACTTTTATGCCTACCATTATTATATCTATATAAAATTTTCCATGATAATCTTCAATTCTAACATGTTTTTTTACATTTTTCTACAATTTTATAAGTATTTTCCATGTAATTCTTAAATTCTATCATCACAATGTTTCTATTTCATATTTCAATTAATTTAACAATGTTTTACATGTCTACCATTTTACTCTTAAGTTTTCATGAAAATTATCAATTTAAAGTGTTTTTCTATGTATTTTTCTATTTTTTTATTGATATATTTTTTATTTACATTTCAAATGAGTTCCCCCTTTCTGGGTCCCCACTCCCCGCAAGTCCCATAAGTCCTCTTCCATCCCCCTGTTCTTTAACTTCCACATAATATATGGTGGCGGGCAGACCACCGTAGTTCTTCACCACTAGTGTCCGTCCCTTAGTTTTTTTGTTCCCCATTACTGTAGTAAACACCAAAGGCTACATAATCTTGTAAAGAAAAGGGATTTTTATACACTACTCAGCTCCGGATGGTGACGAGGCTGGTACTGGTACTAGACTGGCTGGGATGAAGGTCATGTGGCACATGGCATCACAATAGCCAGTGTATATGTGAGCAGAAAAGATTACATGGCAAAATACATAGCCCGGGGCGTGATAAGTGTTCCATCAGAACTATAATAATCAGACTGGAGCAGTAGCTCGGTGGATAATGTACTTGCTGTATAAAGCGTGAGGAACTGAACTCAGATCCCCATATTCACATAAATGCTAAGTTTGTGTGGTGGCCCTCCCCTTAGAAAGCAGAGCCAGGGATCTGTGACGCAGACTGATTAGCTAGACTAGTCAGGTAGATGAGCACTGAGTTCCGGTGAGAGACCGTGCCTCAAGGAACAAATTCTAAAACTGTAAGGAAGACTCTTGATATCAACCTCAGATTTACACACACACACACACACACACACACATATGAACACGTGCATGCACATGCATAGGCATAAACATACCTACGATGAAAACAGCAAAGAATCAAAAAATATCAACATCAACCAAAGAAGTACATTAATTGCTTCCAACATATCACACCAGAGTCATAAGAACGCCCACCACCAGCCCCTACGTCTTAAAGTCCTATCATCTCAACACGGCCACACCAAGAACCAAGCTTTCAACTCATGAGTCTCAGGGAAGTAGACTGTTTCAGAACAACATTGTGCCACCTCAATATGGACACGTTTGCTCATCATCTTTCCTTTAGCATTGCAACCTCCTGCACTCCCAGATGCAGACTTTCTTTGTTTCTAGCTGCCTGCATTGCCTGAAGTCTCTTCCACCCTGTCCAATGATTGCTCATGACCAAGGTTATTAGCCAGGTTTCATACTTCAGAAAGGCTTTATATAACCACAGGACTAGCTCAGGTAGGAAGGGCACCTAATGTTATATTATTCTAGAGTCTGTCAGAGTACCTGACTTCCTTCATTGCAGGAACCTCTTTTGTCTGCTGTTCTTCAAGCTGTTCCTACTGGTGCTGCCACCAACTAGACTAGAGTTTCTCTTAAGGCCAAGTGTCTGTCTTTGCCACTTTTGTTTTGTCACCTATTAGATAATGTCACAGTGTATTATGTAACATCAGTAGTAGTAGATAGTCCACAAACATTTAAGGAATAGTAATGAGTTGATATGAATTGGCATTCATATCATTGGCAACAGTAAAAACTATTCCATGAAACTTCAGTTTCTAAGCTTCACATAACATTCTTTACGGAAAACAGCGAATAGCAACTGCTGAGCTTTAGACCATTGGTTTGCACATTGTGGGTCCGAGACCAGCAGGACCAAGGACCACTTGGGAACCTTTCAGAAACACAAAGTTTCGGATGCCAACTTAAAGACTGTTGGATAAAATATTGCACGGCATTTAGAAATCTGTATTCCTCAAGCTCTACGGGTGCTTGCTAGGGAGAACCTCTGCTTGAAGTAATTTGAAGCAATGTTTGGGAAAGAGGCACATGGTGGGGGTGGGGAGGTGGGGGGTGGGAGGTGGGGGGAGGCAGAGGAGGGGGAGAGCAAGGCCAGGGGAATGAAGAAGTGACAGCTCACGTCCTAGAGACCATGCTTCATTTGCCGCATTTGTGGATTTGGTTAGCTTAGCTAAACTCTGTGAGGATCATTCCCTTCATTAATAAAAGGCAGAGGGCGGGGTGGGGGGTGGGGAAGCAGAGCAAAGGACGGATTTACAATGACTAGTGTGCCTACGGTACAGTGCCAGTTCAGCAGATGGTGGGCCCTAATTTACGGTTCCCCCAATGTACGTCATTTAAGATCAGTTCCAAAAAATGTTCAGAGGGAGGAGAGAGAAGAGTGGAGGAAGAGGAGGAGGCAGAGGAAAGTGGAAGGCAGAGGCAGTGGGGATGAAGAGGTAGGGTGAGGAGAAATGGGGAAAGACAGAGAGGGAAAGGGAGGAAGAGGAAGAAGGCTCACGCCTTCTCAGGAGTCAAATAACTTGGAGAAACAACCAATCTGTTCTTATGAAGAATCTAATTTCTTGTAAATAAGTTAAGGGCTCTGGAAAATGTTAGCAACCATTCGAGTGCAATTTTATTTAAGTCTTTTTTTTTTTTTTTTGGCCAAGTTTCTTCTTTCTCTCCTTCTTTGCCCCCTCTGGGTGAGTCGTTTCCCACATGTTCCTCCATTTCCTCTCAGCTGCTTCTCTCCCTCATTTCAAGGGTGAGCAGGGGAGAGGGGGTGGGGTGCTCCTGATCATCCAAGAAGAGAAAAATGAAAATTTCACATTAGTTTTGGGCCTTAGGCCATTTTGTTTTGAACTAGTGATTTGGGGAAAATAACCTCAAGTCAACGTATTGACTATTTGGGAAACATAGATAACAATTTGTCAATCACCCAACAGGTATTTATGAATAATGCACTCAGTGTTAGGCACACTTTAAGTACTGAGGATGCGGACCATAGTTAGGAAGGAAGCAGGGTCAGGTGGGAGAGCTGTCCAAGGAAATGACATCAGTTGAGTGATCGCCCAGGTCTGCCATGAGAAATGTGGACAAAGACCAAGGCAGAGGGAACCTGAATTGTAGGCAAGGAGTAGAAAGTGCTCAGTGCTTGTGATGAGTGGAAGAAGGCTAGTGTGGCTGTAGGGGGAGCAGGTGGAGTAGGTGGAGTCAAGATTGCTAGGCTGTGGTCCTAGCCTCTCACGCTAACCATAATACCTGGTCTGGGTCTCACTCTAAATATAGTAAATGGCCTCGTTTGACTTGGCATTGAGGTAGGGGAATCTTGTCCCAGACTTTGAACACACAACTCCCCTGGACCTGGAGAGCCAATGTGTTTGTTTACCATTCATTTACCCATCCTCGAGTCACCTTTGTTTTTTGATAAGCCGGGCACAGTGTTTAGTGGGTAAAATAAAGACACACAAATAAGTAATGCTTCTGTGCTCATGGCGTTTTCTACCTAGTAAGGCCTGGCAGTGCCAGGGGGCTTGGCGACAGTACACCACATTATGTTGATGCCAAACTACCCCATCGCATTCTTCAGGAGACTATGCACAGTGGGGCTCAGTCTTTAGTGGTTCTGAAACAACACACTACTCTACCGACTGCATAAGTGCGTGACTTTTCCACACACATCAGCATACTGAGCCTGTCTGGATGCTGAGTTGTATATCTGCATGAATTAGAACAATAAAAATCAAAACTAGCACCTGACCTCAGTTTCCCAACTATTGCTATCAGTGGTTAACCAATACTAACAACCATTGGTTCTCCCAATACTCAAATGAGCATTCTACTACACTTTTAAATGCTCATGTAGATTATTTCCTTCTTTCGTTTGTTAAAAAAAAAAAAAAACTCCCCTCTAATGCTATCTTGAAAGGCCTCTTGTTTAAAAAAAAAAAAGAGGCTAAAAAATGTTTTCCATGGCAAATGAGAAGAAAAATACTGGCAACGAAGCATATGCTAAGGTAATTTAAGAGTTGTGATAAGCCAAAAGGAAAGATAAACAGCCCCCAGAAACTCACAGTGTTAAAGAGGCTGCTCCCTTTTAAACTCTAATTGGACACAGCAGGGGTCTTGATCCGTGGGTCTAGCTGTTTATGAGTGGAATTTCTGACTACAGTGTAATAAGTTAAAGCGTGAATTTGGCTGCTCTGAAGTTGATTGTCTCATGCCTAATCATGTAACCTGCAAGCAGTGCGGACAGCGTTGGGAGTGGCCAAGCAATGAAAACACATAAAGGGGTCCGGAACATCAAGAAGGCAAATGGTTCCTATGTTTTGCCGACTCCTGTCTTGAGGGGCTGCCAAGTTACTGCCAGCCCACCCAGAAGTCCCCTTAATGGTGCTTACATTTGCGGGAGTTCTCAGTAGCCTGACCCCACCCGTACAAGCAGGTGCTGATGAAGCCAAAGAAGACTGTAAGAGAAGAAATCTAGCCAAGAGCTAAGTCTGGAGCTGAGAAGTCTCCGGTGGTGCCTCAGAGTTAGTGTCAGGATTAATGAGGGATTTTGAATGAAGGTTCTGAGTTCTATGGGTGGAAGTGCTGATTCCTGTGTCCATGTAGGGCATCATTACTATTAATAAGCAATAATGATAACTTGCTCTCTGCCTCTCACTGTGCAATGGAGAGGCATTTTTCCCCACACATTATCTTGAAGTATAATTATCCCTGTGTAATAAATGGTGAAACTAAAACACAGAGAAGTTAATTAAACAACTTGCCCAGGGTAACAATCGTCCAAATGGAGAAGAGAATATGGCATAGACTCGGGAGCTCTTAAGAGCACGCGACCACAGAGCAATGTTGGAGGCAAATATGAGTGTAGACTGACTTATTCCCGAGCATGCTGACACCGTATTCCTTTTGTGTTCCTGTGTGTGTGTGTGTTTATGTGAGAGGTGAGTGCAGATTTCTGCATGTATGGGAATGTGTATATATGTATGTGTGTGTCTGTGTGTTTGTGTGTGTGCACTTGTGGAAGCTAGAGATTGATGCTGGGTGATTAATCCAGCAATCTTCAACCTATGGGTCACAACCCCTTTGGGGGGGTCTAATGACCCTTTCTTTCACCGGGGTCACATATCAGACAGTCCACATACCTTTCTGTTTCCTAACAATAGCAACATTACAGTTATGAAGTAGCAAGGAAAATAACTTTATGGTTGGGGTTCACCACAACATAAGGAACTGTATTAAGGGGTGGCAGCATTCAGAAGGTTGAGAACCACTGGATTAATAACTTTCCAAGTTGTTTCTTGGTGTGGACTTTCTCAATGAAGCTGGAATGCACTCATTTGACTAGCTGGCTTGCTAGCAAGCCTAAGGGGTCAGTCTGCCTCTTGTCTCCCAAGTCCTGGCTTTACAAATTTGTACCATAGCATTTTAGGCTCTTTGTTTGTGTTCAAGAAATCCCAATTCATTTGAGTACACTGTAGCTGTCTTCAGACACACCAGAAGAGAGCGTCAGATCCCATTACAGATGGTAGTGAGCCACCATGTGGTTGCTGGGAATTGAACTCAGGACCTCTGGAGGAACAGTCAGTGCTCTTAATCCCTGAGCCACACAACAATGACTGAAATCCAAATTCATTATGCTTTACCATAATCACGTTGTTGACTCTGCCATCTTGCCCACCCAGCCCCATATTCTCAAGCCTTTTTTTTTTTTTTTTTTTTTTTTTTGGCTAGGTTTGATTTCTAAAACAATAGGTTTGGAAGAGGAATATTGTGCAATGGCACGGCACATGTTATATTGTGTCCCGTAAGTTTTTCCTCTTATTTGTGCTTGCTTTTACATCTAGGTAACAGGAGTGCTCATTCTTCTCTGTTCATTTTAGAAGGGAAAACAGCCCTTTGACTAGAGGGCTAGGAGAAAAACAAAAATGCAGGGAAAACTAACAAACAGACAACAAACCTGGTTGCATTGTAACATGGGAGTATTCTCTAGAAAACCAAGATGGTTTCTTTCAAACCATCCAAACATGTAACTCTCAGCATAGATGCAACCAGGATGAATCCCCAATATTTATAAAGAAATGAATTTATCTTATGAGATATGTGCTTTATTTCTTTCATTCTAAAATATATATTTTCACATTGACTTTTCTCATAACTAAGGTTTAAGAACCATGTGCATATTTACTGGGGCACTGCCATCTTCCTACTGTGAAAGGTTATAATTAAATCTACATTGTGCTTACTATCAGTGTCATCTTAAGATGAAATTTTATCATACTCATTGATTTCTTTCTTTAAAAATATTTATTTTTATTTTGTGTTTATAGATGCTTTGTCTGAATGTATGTATGTACACTGTATGCATGTCTGGTGTTCACAGAGGCCAGCAGAGGATAATAAATCTCCTGGAACTAGAGTTAAGAATGATTGTAAGCCACCTGCTATGTGGGTGCTGGGAACTGAACCCAATTTCCCTGCAAGAGCAGCAGCTGCTTTTAACCACTGAGCCATCTCTCCAGCCCCATATTTGTGAGTTTCTAACTTGAGTGTCGACACAAAGTCTTTGTGGCATCTGGCAATGAAATGCCATGGGAAGTCTAGACAGAATTCACCCAGCATAGGAATTTTCACCTTGTGAAAGCTGCATTTCTTTTCCAAAGCAAGCTAGACTCTGATCAAGCTTTTGTAACCTTGGGTTATTCGAATTAAACAAATTTCACATGGATCCTTTGCCTTTGTGATGGAATGGACAGGATAGGATAGTAGAATCTCAGAGTTACTATTGTCCAAGTGAATGTAATGCCACTTCTATGACACATGGGACACATCACAAATATTTGATCAAAACACGTAGCCAGACCATGGTTTCTGAGTGTCAAGTTCAGAGCTAGAGGTGATACAGACTCCCATGTCAACAACAGTAATAGTAACAATTGAATTCTACTTCTAAGCACCTTAGTCTTAACATTCATCGCTCTGTGTACAACCCAACTGTGTTATAAGGACACACAGTCCAGGCTGCTTAAAACTTGCACAACCATCTAGCAATCCACATAATAACCCCTTCCTAGCTATGCACACTTGTCGGCAAGTCTGGTGAGAGAAGCCCTGTAATGAGAAAAGTCCTTTGACTTTTAACAATTTTTGTTTCATGTTCAAGAGTTTCCATGATATGACTGATAGTAGAGGCTAGACAGATTTGGCAGGCAGTTGGTAAAGCTACCAAGAGCTAAGGAGTAACCAAAGAAAACCAACCAGGAAGCCAAACATGTGTTTAGGGTTAGCATAAGCCAAAGATTTAAAAGTTCTACTAATTTGGTGTATGTGAAGATAACAATCGTTTTAATTATGGAAAGCGGTCAATCAAATACCAGCCATCTTCATGTGACACAAAATGAGAAGCTGGGTGTGATGCTTCACGTCTGTAGACCTAGCGCTCAGCAAGCCGAACTAAGAGGATCATGGGTTGGACAGTAGCCTTGGCTATATAATGAGGCTCAAACCACCACCAACACCAAAACCACCACCAACAACAACAAACAACAACAAAAGAAGAAAAGATGAGCATACCAAAGATAAACAATGCCTTGTTGCATGTGAACATGTGAAAACCTATCAAACTCTGGCTACATGAGAGAAAATCTTGGCAATGCCATTATCTACAGTGCGTTACTTGTTAATGGAGCATTTGAGACTCTTTAAACAAATAAGGCCTGGTGTTGAGGTTTACAATCCCCAGGAAAGTAACCTGTTAAGTGGGGAGAATAGTGCCCGCAGACATCTTACCACGTGGCTGTAGGGAAGAGAGTGCTACAACTAGGTAATGCATATGCTCATGTTCTCTAGAAGTGACAGTGGTACAGCAGTGTGGGTGCCATTATTAGGATGCTAGTGGAGGCTTCAGCTATCAGAATCACCATCATCTAGGCCCAAAGGGCAGGTAACTGGAGTTACAAGGTCACATGCCAGAGCAATTAGGCGAATCAGGCAAATGGAAAAATCCTCCCCATCTGAGATGGGCGGCCTGTTTTCTGTGAGCATGATGGGATGTTGCAGAGTGTTAGAAGCTGTGAGGTAATTTCAAAGATAAAATTAGGAATGTTTATATGAAATCTTTTGGCTTTTTAATGTTACCACTTAGTGTCTGTCTGTACGTATATATGTACATGTATCTATGTACCTATATGCATATATCTATTGTCTATGATATATGCATCTATATACATCTTGGTACCTATGTGAGTATGTATGTATCTATCTATATATCAGAGAAGATATCACAGATATGATGGCTAGCTCATTTATTCAAGTTGTTCAATACAACCTGTGTGTTGAAGTAGGAAATGTTAGTTAAATACAAAAATGATGATATTTATCTAATATCCTCACCATCACTATCATTAATGAGCCAGAAAAGGGCTACAGTTGAGTTTCCTGTTTGGGGGAGAAAAATGCTTCATTTTAAAAGAAAGGTGTGTCTCTGGGCATAGTGCTGTGAGCTTATATCTCTAGCCATTTAGATGGCAGAGGCTAGAGGATCCCTGGAATCCGGGAGTTAAGAGACAATCTTGGGCAACTCAACAAGATCCCATTCCATAGGAAAAAAAAAATGAGTGAAATTTAAAAAGAAAGAAAGAGAAAGACAGAAAGAAATAAAAGAAAGAAAGATAAAGACACAAAAAGAGAGAGAGAGAGAGACAGAGACAGAGAGACAGAAAGAGAGAATGGAAGACGGCAGTTTTGCCACCTCGGCATACCACTGGAAGCCAAGAGATTGTCATATGCTTCCTTTCATTCTTTGCTTAGAATCATGACATTTCAAAGTTGGAAGAGATTTTTCTGAAACATCTGGGCCACATCCTCCTAAAGCTATAAAATAAAAGCTAGAGTGCCCCAGAGCGAAGGGGCTGTACCAGGATGCAGGAGGTTCTGCGCGGAAGGAGGGTTCTGCAGCCTCCACCACCTCTAGGGCTCTTTCTTCTCCTGGTGATTTTCTTTCTTTGTCTTACAGGTTCTTTTTATCTTCAGAACCCTTTCAGCAATTTGAGATCAATAAAGAGAGGCAGAAAAGGCCACAGCTGCCTACTGTAATATGTCTTTTTTTCCCCTCCCTGTGAATTATTTTCACAACAGATCTTGTCTCTTATATTCTAACTAGTTTTCAGGCCTCATGAGAAGGGTGCAGAGGTTAGAAAAAGAAATAAAAAGACCCTGGCATCCTAATATCTTAACTAGGCAGTATCTCATCCTATTGCTTTCTATCTTAGTAAAGTAAATTGCTTGACCCGGTGCAGGAAGACCAAGAGAAGAACTTACAGAGAAATAGGGGGAATCTAAGCTGAGAAAGTTCAGTGATTATTCTAGGCAACCAAGTCGGTGATTGAAATGTATCAAAGACAGGGGTTACTGTAGAGAGAGTCACATGTAAAGCGAGATCCTAAGCAGGGAGGGTAAAGGGGAAGGTAGGTGGGTAATGGCCAGACACCCAAGGGAGATGGAAAAGGTCATTGAGATGAAAATAACCTTGGGAACAGGGAATGAGTGCTCCATTACCACAGACGGGAAGAAAACACCATGTCCAATCAGACGGAACAGATTGAAATGCGATTCCAGTCAAGTGTGAATGCCACCAAATGCATCCTGGAACTATTTGGGCTGGCATGAAGGGAAAGGAGTCCAGTCCCTCCTCCCTTCCCACCTCTCAACACAACCATCATTGGACATCAGTATAGTTCAAGAACAAGGACTTGTAAGGCTGTAGCGCTCACAAATGCATCTCCATAGCTCCTAAGTGAGGCAGGTAGGAGGTGTCTTTTCTACAGGGACGCAATTGTTCTGCAGAGGCACAAAAGAGGTGCTCTACCATCAGGAGACTTTAAAGGAAGGGATACAAAGTCTGCCTCCAAGGGGAAGAGGGAAGAAAAGAACGATTGATCACTGCCTTTTATTGCTGGTTTCCTATGGCTGAGTGTTCACTGATAAGAATTGGTTTAACTCCAAGATGCTGTCTTGGAGACAATTACTGTTTTCCGCTAAAATACAACTCTGGCAGAAAACATTAATTTAAGTGATAACTGCCTAACTGTGTCAGTACTGGGCATGTGTTTGCCACACCATCATCCCATCTTTAGTGTTACAAGCATCAGGAAGGAATATGTAATAAGGAACAGAAATCATAAAGTATTTGATGGAAAATGACAAAAGGAAGAACTGGTATTGGCCCTGGGGCAATCCAAGGAAAGGCTGGTGCTGGAATTCTAAAGTACCACATAAAATAGATTTTTCTATCCTTTACTAGGTTATTCAGATTCTAGAGTTTAAATATTAACTACCCTTTCTTTTGCTTGCTTCTGGCTTTCTTTGCTCTCCACGCCATATCTTTCCATCATCCAGAAAGGCCTTCTTCACTCTGTTTCTCTCTGCAGACTGGGGGACAGCCAGGAGCCAGCATTCCCATCCACTGTTGTCTTGGACCACTTTTTTTTTTCAAATCAAAACTAATTCAGCACCCTTCTTTCCTCCTTTGACTTTGTGTAGCACTTATTTGCTTCTTGACCTAATTGCTGAGTGTATGAAACGTGTTAAGCTCGGTGCTGGCTAAATGCATAGACTACAATGAACCACTGGGGAGGTTCAGATCTTGTCTTCAGAAAGCAGTGGTATAATAGTGAATATAGGGGATCCTGGTGAGACCACATAGTGAACAGACATGAACTGCACAGCATAGGACTGTCCTGCTAAGCATCTAATTGAATACTGTTGAGGGCTGAATGGTGTCGTCCCTTCCCAAAAAGGTATGCGCCTACAAAGTGAACTTATTTGGAATTAGCAGCATTGTTTGTTGATGTAATTCAATGGTATTTTTGAGGGGACAAAGAGATTTTGAGCCCCACAGACTTTCATGGGTGGAGGGGTTCATGTGAAGACAGAGGCCATTTTTCTGTTCTCTTCAAGAATTGGCTAAGCTCACACCCACAACCTTAGATGGTCTTAGATCTCACCTTACAGTGATTTGAGCCAATAGGATGGACTCTATGTTTGTGGGTTCATTTTGCCACTGCCTCTTTAAAACTTTCCCTACAAGATGCTACACTTACTTCACTCCATACAAGGTACTAAGTATGGCAAACAGACTGAAGAAGTGACCCCTGTCTTTAAGTGGTGACAATTTAATGTCGACACAAGTGACTTATATGCGTGAAACACCAAGAGAATATTACAAATTGGAATGTAATGAGGTACTAAATTGAATGAGGCAGACTATAAGACTTGTCTCGCCACTGTGAAAAGTGGATGCTCTGGCTGGGTGGAGATGGCTAGGGAAGCTTTGTAGATGGAACTCAGTAACAGAACCAAATGATAGTCATGAAACTGTCTCTGTTCTCATGCCTGGGGTTGGGGATGGATTGGGATAGAGAGCCATTATAGCATCTTCACAGGATTTCCAAACAATAGAAGCTACCACAGTCCAGGAAAGCACAATAGCCATCTAACCATGCAAGTTCGAGGCTCCTGGTGTCATTTCTAACAAGCCTTCCCTATCATCAGCATACAATGTATTGAAAGAAATAGATTGGAGGATGGTAAACGGTTACAGAATTTTGGGGCCCAGACTTCATACTGAGTATTTTTCATGCCCCATGTCTGGGCTTTCCTTTAATATATTTCCTTTCCATCAGTGTAAGAAAAATGTGCAGCCTGAGGAATCATGTAGCTCTATGATATTTGGTTCAAAAATAGTAGCATTTTCCATCACCACTGCTTTCTTCCTCCCCAGAAGCAACTGCATCTACCTATTTTTGGCTGATTATTTTGGTATTTATCTCGAGTTCTATAAATAGCACACTCTGCTGCTATTTCTTGTGTTTTCATAAAGTACACTACTCACTAACTTCTCACTACAGAAGGTGCAAAGCTAGGCTCCTTTTCTCTACCCATCCCTCGACCCCACTCCACACAGGCCTCCTTCCCTTACCCCATTTCTCCTGAGCCTATATTCACATGGTTTGTCCATATTGGCAGCGTGGTGCTTGGATATGATACACTGGACACAAACTATGTAAGGAATGCTGGCAACTTACTTAGCTGTGCACATATGATTTATATAGAAGTTTGTTTGTCTTTTTTGTTTAGCAGGGTATGTATGTGTGTCATGCATGTGTGTGCTGCTGTATCCACCCAGTGTACCTGTGTAGATCAGAGGAGGACACCTGTTATCCCATTTACCATTGTCTGTCTTATGCCCTCTCTGAATCTGTAGTTTGTGTCATTTACTTATTTATTTATTTATTTATTTATTTATTTATTTATTTATTTATGTACAGTGGCTAAGCAGTAAAATCCCAGCCATCCTCTTGACTCTGCACCCTAGTGCTGGGTTTCTAGCCTATAGGCCATGCCTTGATTCTTTTGTAATGAAGGTAGCAGGGACCCCCCCTCCCCAAAGTCAGGTCCTAATACTTGGTTACTAAGTGCTCTTATCTACTGAGGCAGGGCCTATAGAATCATCTTTACACCATTTTTTGTCTTCTTTAATAACAATGTACACATCCTTAGGCAGTGATAGACTGCCACCATTTTGCTATCCATAAAGGAGGGACCATAATCCAAATTCACAGCACAATGGTCTCAGTGTGCTTCAACAAAGCACTACCAGGAAGGAAGACACGTAGCCAAGCACAAATTTATTCACTTATTCCAGTGATGGAGAAGTACACAATGGGGTGATGGGGGGTTGAATCAAAGTGTAAGGAAAGGGTTATGCGAGGTGATTTCCAGGTTTAAGGGAAGCAGGGAGGGGGAGAGAGAGGGTGGGGAAGAGAGAGAGAGAGAGAGAGAGAGAGAGAGAGAGAGAGAGAGAGACTTTAAGATTTTAAGATGTAGGGACCTTTAAGACATGGAGCCAAGTGGGAGGTCTCAAGACTGACTCCTCCCCTGTGCTTGCAGAGCTCATATGTTTCTGCCACTGTAGAGGCATCTCCCATTGAGGTGATGCAGAATGGGACCCTTGCCAGAGCTGATGCTATAATTGTAGATTTCCAAAACCGTGAACTACGTATACCTCTTTTCTGCATAAGTAAGCTTCAAGTATTTTGCCGTGGTGACAAAACTACACTAATTGAGACTGTTGATATTCACTTGCTAGTTTTGGGATACTGTCATGAAGCATGATGGTTATTTTTATATTGTCATTTTATCTAGCTTTGTCAGGGGTCTTGAGCAGTGCTGGTATTCAACACTTAATGAACTAATTGTTTGTGTTTAATAAAACAGACAAATAAACAATAAACCCACCTTGGCCCAGCAGTGAATACAGGTCAGTTTCTAACACCCCCTGATTAGGGACAGTCTGATATCCAGGGATATTTTGTTTTTCTCCAAGGTTAAGGACTGTATGAGTCACCAC
Source organism: Apodemus sylvaticus (assembly GCF_947179515.1). Lineage (NCBI taxonomy): Eukaryota > Metazoa > Chordata > Mammalia > Rodentia > Muridae > Apodemus > Apodemus sylvaticus. The sequence goes on along the minus strand of NC_067481.1, from coordinate 89,222,579 downwards.
AGAACAATGGGTTCCATAGAATTGGCCTCTTTCAAGGGTTTGTTATATGACACTATAAGCATGGAAATAAAAAAAAATTAAGTTGCACTATACCAAAATTAAAGCCACTGGCACTAAGAACATCATCTGTAAAATGAAAATGGGGGAAATATTTACAACTCAGACATGTGAAAAGTCACTGAGACCCAGAATGTGAAATGAATCTCTTAAGTCAATAATAACAAGTTAAATAATCCAATTAAAAATTGAGCAATTGTCTTAATGAACATTTAAATACCTTTATATTTAGTGTGTGTGTGTGTGTGTAGCACATGTGTGGAGGTCAGTGAAGAGCATACAGAAGCCATTTGTTTCTCTTCAATATGCGGTATCCTGGAATCAAAGTCAGGGTATCCATCTTTGCCGCAGTGACCATACCTGCTGAACCATCTCCATGGCTACATAGTGGAGACTTAACCAAAGAGAGACACACAAATGGCAAAAAAGGCTGTTCCACATCAGTAGTCACTAGGGACTGGAATCATGTCACTGTACGTGCCATTTCAGAACAACCAGGATGGCTATCACTGAGAAAAAAAAATATGCAGAAACAAGTCTTGAGGGGGGGTAGTAGAAAAATTAAGACCATTGTGTGTTCCTGGTAGGAATAAAAAGATGATGTGGCCACTGGAGAAAACAGTACAGCAACTCATCAAAACCTTCAAACTCATCACTACCATGTGTCTCAGTGATCCTACCAATAATTATATGTTGCACATTGTACTCCCAAAGGAGTCAAGGTCAAACAGGTGACTGCACAGCCATGCTATCTGCAGAGCTAGAAGGTGGCCCAAGTTCAGTGTCCACTGATGGATATATGAATAGCAAAGTGAGACAGACACAGAATATCCACAGTAGAAATTAATCATCTTAAAAGAAAAGAAATTCTTTCCCATGCCACAGCAGGGATAGAACCGGAAGGCATTACAGTAAGTGAGACTATCAGTCACCCATGAAAGAACAAACATAGCTAGATTCTATTTATATGAGGCCCCCAGAGTAGCCAAACCCAGAGAAAGAAATATAATTATGGCTGCCAGGAGCTAAGGGGGGTTAATGGGTGTCAAACTCTATTTTCAATCCTTTATGTCAATTTAAATCCATGGCAACTGCTTTCAGATCTCGATAGAATACCCAGTATACCCTGAGCTCCAAATCCATTCCACAAGAAACATGCACGTTGGTTGGAGTGGATGAAACTCTCCTGGAGATGGATAATGAATGACATATAGTGTGAGCACAGAACTGTGAGTAAAATCTGGGGAGAATGATAGCATCTGTGATAGGTGTATTTAGTCATGGTTAGGAAATGTGTATTGGAATTCATATTGGCTGTGCTTGCTGGCACCAGACCTACGTAAGATCAAGCCAGCCAAAGCTTCAGCATGAGCTGGGGAGGCAATCAGAAGCCCTACCTTAGTTGAGGAGCTATTGGCAATTGATGGCTACTGGGGGATAAGAAATCAGTTTTCTTTAGTAATGGTCTAGTGGATGCCCCTGCACCTACACATAGTGGGAGCACTAAGTTGACTCAGCAGGTTTGAAACAGAGTATATGAAATTGGAAGAGGTAGATGGTGGTGGGCTGATTTAATCAAAATATATTATGTGCAATTTTGAAGTTCTCAATATTCAATAAATTGTAAAAAAGTGCCCATTTGGTTGAGACATAGCTCAATGGTCACAACCTGCACAAGCTCCTGGGTTGATTTTCACCACTGCAGGAAGCATTTGCCAACCTAAAATATATCCCTCCATTATATGTATATGTATATATATATGTGTGTGTTTAATTTTTATATTTCATAATTATATACAATCATAGTGCACTGACTGAAATTTAAAGAGTCCGAAAAATAAATAATATCAAAACCAACTTCTGCTCCAGTTGATTTAAAAACCTCTTTTTCAAAATATTTTGATACATTAGGGTATCCTTTAGTAATTCATGCCAGCTCCAGGAGCTGTAGACAACACTGTTTCACACATTTAAAACAAATAAAATATACACTATTCAATTTTATGGTGCTAGAAAGTATCTGAACTGCAGGTTGAATTTAAGTAGTATGGAGTTCTGAGCCCACATTTCTAAAAGATATACATAGCCTTAAATCTTGTTTATCAGACGGGACTATGGAACTCTTCACTGGAAAATATACCTATGCTGGGATTTAAGAAAATTTGAGACATTTCCAACAAAAGGTTAAGCTATATTTTAAAATGACTTAAACGCAGTATAGGCAGCTGCACGTTGAATTAAGTGTGGAGTGTTACAGGGAGTTTAGGAAGATCTTAAGATCTGGTTAAAAAGATGTGAGGGCAGGAAGATGTTAAAGATTGCATGCAGTTAGCAGTCTCTGCTTTGCTGGGACATCGGTTCTTATGTACCCAGAAGCTGAGGACAGAGGTGGAGAAGCAGAAGATACACAATGCCGATCGACCCTGGGATTTGTGTCAATATCCAGATTATTTGCTGAGGGGAAGTGGTTCTCCGCTGGCTGTCACGTTCCCTCTGTGCATCTCCAAAGGAATTACCTGTCCATCTTCATTGTGTGCTTATGGGCACTGCTGGTACAGAAACCTCATCCCACCCTAGCTGGGCTGGAAATTGGTGGACTGACAAACTATTACATTCATGTGTGTTTAAATGCATTTTACAAGAAGGAAAATGAGAGAAAAAGTCTTATCTCTATAACTTTGCTGTGCTAGTTGGTAGTGTCTGGATCTGAGGGCTATGTATATCCATTGTCAAATCTTGGCTTCAGAGACTTAGTTCTGGAAGATGGGGTGGAAGTTTCTAGAACCTGAGGTATATGTTGGTAGAACTATGCTTCTTCCCCCTTTGTTCAGGTTATTGCCACCATTTTCATCTCCTTGTTACAAGCCCCAATACTTCTTTCCACAACCTATACAGGTAAAAATGCAAAGATTTGCACTTCATTACTGTGCATCTTGATTTTGGAAGTGGTGAAGCTCATGGTACCAAAATATGGAAAGGGATAGAAAAAGGGAGGAGGGAGAAAGGGAGGAAAAGGGAGAAAGGGAGGGAGTTTGGAAGCCCTCAATTCTGAGAAAGCTTGGTGCAGGTGGGCACGGGAAACTCACAAACAGAATGCTACCTAAGAAGGAAGCTTAGAGATCTTTCAAGCCAATGACTAATGACAGGTAGATAAACTGAGGCCAAGGAAGACTGAAAGACTTGGAAAGTCTTATGCATGCTGCAGATCAGGGATAATGTATATAGAAAGGTCAAATTCTATTTCTGAATCAAACTCTAGGAAATAAGGTCAACAATCAACAAATGGGACTTCCTGAAATTAAAAATCTGCTGTGCAGCAAAGGTCACAGTTACTTGAGTGAAAAAAAAATCAGCCTAAAAGAGGCTGAACGATCTTTGCTAGCTGTACATCTAACAGAGGATTTATATCTGTAATAAACAAAGAACATAAAACTCTAAATAACAAAAAACTTAAACAGAGTTAGTCAGAAAAAGGGCCAATCTGATAACACATGGAAATGAGTTCACTCATCCCTGCCATGAAAGAAATGCAAATCAAAAGTACATGAGACCCAAGGGACTCTAATCGGAATGTCCGGCATTGAGAAAATAAACAAGAACAATTGTGGTCAAGGACATGAACAAAAGGTAGTTCTTAGCCACTTCCAGGGAAAATGTGAAATTGTCCATTCTCTATGGAAATCAGTCCGATGGCTTCCCAAAAGACTAGACCAGATCCACGGTAATACCCAGCGTTTCCATCCCAGAGTATGGATGCAAAAGGCCCCAAGTTGAACACACCATGGAGATATTCCACATCAACACTTTCTGCAGTATCATTCATAACAGTTAAAGTACAAACCAGATGAGATGTTCAAGAAGAGAGGAATGGATATAAAGAACGTGGTATATAGATATATACATACACATACTATACATATAATATACATATGTGTGATGTATGTATATGTCATGCACACACATCATGCACATACATATATATACACATACGCATATATATATATATATATATATATATATATATATATAGTCATAAAGAATCATGAAGTAGTGCTGTTTGCAGAAGAATTGATCCAACCAGAAACAATCATATTAAACAAAATCTCAGAAAGACAAGTGTCCTGTGTCTTTCCACCTTTGTGGTCCCTAGATGTTATATAGTCCTAGAAAAACATGTACAGATGAAAAGAAAATGAAAGTGGAATCATCTAGAGAACAAAAAGTAGAAATGGGCTGGGTAGGGTGAACAGGAGCGAGTTGGGAGAAGGGAGGACTACAGGGGAGGGCCAAGAATAGGAGAGTACAGGAGAGCAAGAGAAGGGGGGGCTCAATGTACAGCACGTATATGTAAAAGTTTAAAAGATACATATGAAGCCAAGCTCCCCATCTTCTACTTTAGACTTTCCCCCTTATACAGATGTTCCCCAGATGTTAAGCTATGTGGGAAGTGAGAAACAAAGGGAACTTGTAGGGCCCCTGAACTGGAATGAGCATCTTCCTGGAGGGTGGTATGGAGTTGCCAAGAAGTGGAGGTAGAGGGTATTTTGTGGTACATGTTTAGAGCTTTCAACCTTTGCAAACTGTAACCCCTGGTCGTCCGATACCAAGCTTCTGCTGTCTACTCTATATCTCAACATATTCTGAGGTTGGCATATGCCACAGAACAGGTAGAGTTTGTAGTGAATAAGTTTTCCTGCTACTAGGGGTTAAGGTCCAGGCTCTTTATCTTCCCACTGTGTGAACAACATTGATGAGTTGTCCAGACTCCTTGTGTCACAGCATTCTCCGCCAGAAAAGGGCTGTGATGATGATTGTTGCTACATGAGATACGGTGGGGATTAAATCAAAGTTCATAATGAAAAGTGCACAGGCGTTCAGAATAATAACTAGCAGTGAGTGGGAAAGGACAGGCAAGCTCACAGCCTAGCCCTGTTTGGCTCTGTGTTTGCGTAGGAAAGGAAAGCTCTCCACAGCCAGCTCCAAGTGCCCTTAGGTCTGCCTACACTGCCCAGTGAACTCGCAATGCAGACATGGCAAACAGCCTTCTGAGCACAAGAAAGAAGGAAGGGGTAGCTCTGAAAGGCTACTACCTCAGGCAAAAATAAAAATCTAAACTGAGAAGTGAGGGGTATTTGACCCTAAGAAAAGGGAAAGACTACTGAACCCCAAGCCAGCACCTCCCATCCAAGGCTGGCCCTCCCTAGGGCCGCCCTCATCTGCAAACCACTCAGAGCTCCCAGGCTCCTATGTCACATGTGTTAATGTGCATGCAAAACGTAACACAACCTTACATTTACATGATCTACTACTATTTAAAGACACTTAAAAAGCAAAAAAAAAAAGATGAAAATTTGATGTGACTATATGTGTAAATGTATGTGTATATCATCTATGAAAATAGAAGGTGATTTTGTAGTGTCTCTGATGTCTTTGTTCCAGAAAATCCTCCACGGCTTTCCACCATATACAATGAAAAAGCAGTAAGCTTATCAGACGAATGTAGTTATAAATGGTATTCATCCACTCAACACATGTTTATTTAATCATCAATTATGAATCTACTGCCAGGGCACGGGAGGAGCGGAAGGATGGAATGAGGCTAGGGGAAAGCCAAGGAGGCAAGGAGACCTGTGATGGGCTAAACAATCCCATATCACATACTGCAACTTTAGGGGATAGAAGGGGAAGGGAGGAGAGAGAGGACAAAAGGGGGAGGGGAAAAAGGAAGGGGAGGAGGAAGAAGAAGAGGAGGAGGGAAGAATGCAGAATAGAGTTTAGTTCTTAGTTTACATAATAATTACTCCAAACTTTTTAGAAAATTCTAAAGGAAATGAAACTTCAGTGGGTACAAAAGATAACACATAGCACCTCAAGGAGACTCCCCCACACACACACACACTAAATTTACAAGGGGAAGATATTTCATTCATCAACGTTTTAAAGATTTATCGTACCTATTTATTGTATTGTAAAGATTTATTGTATCTATTGGATTGTGTTTTGCCTGCATGTACTATGTTTTATGGGAGTTTTTGGTGCCTCTGGAGGTCAGAAGAGGACATCAGATCCTCTAGAACTGGAGTTCTAGGTGTTGTGAGTCACCTTAGGCATGGTGGAAACCCAATCCGTGTCCTCTGAGAGAGCAGCCCTAGTGTTCCTAACTACTGAGCCATCTCTCTAGTCCTAAAAATTTACTACTTAAAAAAAACCTACTTGAGTATGCAACCTTCTTATCCATCCTCAACAGTCCCTGGTGATCCTGGGAGGGTCCCAAGAGTAAGACTGTCCTGGTAGGGTGCCATCCTTGTCATGAATGGATAGTGTCATCAATACAAATTTATATACTAGTTATCTCCTTTCCAGGTTTTGGATGGTGCTGTTACAGCAGAGTCTGCTAATCCACACACCAACACCAAATGAGCAATGATACTGCCCATCTGTCACCCGGGAGAGCTGCAGTTCACAAGGTCTGTGGGAAGAATTAGGGCTGTCATGGATCCAGCCAAGTTCTGCCCTCATAATATGCAGTCTTTGAGTACTTATACCATGGCTGCTAAACTGAAAGCACAGTGTAGCTTGTCTAGAGGTTACAGCAAGTTTGGGGAGGGAATTGCATATGTTTTGTGGGTACTGCTGAGAACTGATTTGTCATCTGTGATGTACACAGGACCCTTTCCATGGGCAATTTCTTTCTGGCATCATAGTGAGAACTCTACTGTTTCCTTAAATGGCCACTTTGCTTGTCTCTCTTGGACATAGATGTTTTTCTTTTTTCTTTGGCTACCAGGAAGCTTAGACTCAAGTTTTCTATCTGTTTTAAATAATAAAGATTTTATTTGTATAATGTCCCCCTACCCCAAGACTTTTCTGCACATTGTTGTGTCATCTAACTATAGCTTTAGAGTTTTTAGAAATAACTGTTTTAAGGGAGGTTCAAGAGAAAGAAAGAAAAGCAGGAAGGAAGTAGAGAGAGAGAGAGAGAGAGAGAGAGAGAGAGAGAGAGAGAGAGAGAGAGAGAGAGAACTCTTTTTCTTTTTGATGCCAGACAAGTAGACAAGTAAGACAATCTTTAAGATAGGTAGGTAATATCTTGGGGGATAGCTTAGTCTATATAATATTTGTCTTGCAAGCATAGGACCTGGATTCTACAACCAGAACACATATAAAAAGTTAGTTGTGCTTAGATGCCTGCCTTTAATCCCATAGGCTAGCCTATGTGGTGAACCCCAGGCCAGTGAGAGATCCCATCTAAGGAAATAATGTGAATGACACCTGAGGAATGATACCTAAAGCTGACCTCTGGCTTCTACCTGTGTGCAAGTGGATGTGGACACATATCACCCCCTCCAAACAAAGAACACATATGTAAGCAGGCAAGAACACTTATACAGCGCCATATGTAAATTGAGACTTGCACACTGTAACATGCCTTTTAGAATGAACCAAAGTCTTGCTGTCTTACAAATGAGTACTCAAATTGCATTCAAATTCCCCATTGCAAACTTCGACTTCTCTCCATCTTTGGATGGCATATCTCTGCTGTTGAGGACTTCCTGGAAGGTTCTCGTTGGTGCCCCTTGTTCTTATTTCTAATGTGTAGAATGATATTGATGATGAGTGTTCCAAGCCTCTGGAGAATCAAAACTTAACTTTCTCTACAGCAGAGGGGTAAGCACGATCTTTTGGATGAATGCGTGACTGTGGTCTGTATTTTTTATTCCTGTACTGATAGCTAAATTTATACCTGATATACTGATTTGAAAGGAAGCTTCGCTTTTCCAGATGTAGAACCATCCTTTCTGCTGCTGCTGGGATCCAGGTTATTTTCCAGATGAGTGATTTCATAGGATCTGAAGTTACACTGCTGTATATACAAGAAATAGCTTTGGTGCTAAACTACTCCGGCAGAAGGTCAGAAACACAGGGTGAGGCCCTGGCCCAAGCCTAGCTAGGGGGAAGCAAAGGTTTCAGGGGCTGGATTTATCAGTTCTGGAAGCATCTCTCCAACTATACTGTTTGATTGGCAAGTACAGAGGCATAGGTAGAAGGTGAGAGCAACTTGACTGCAAAGGTGTGGCAATTTGAGTAGCATGCAGTAAAGAATGCACAATAGTCAGAAAATAATGACAGTTGATGCATAAAGGTTAAACTTGGTTGTTGCTTTGGGGAGGTTTTCCTGTTGGGGAAAACCATTTTAGCTCCTGTATTTTATATCCAGTTCATCTCTTTAAAACAGAGCCTTGGTGGGCAGGTAATGTGTGCTGTGACTCTCCTAATGACAAGTTTTGACAACATCTAACCATGGAAACAATAAGAGGAGGGCAAGAAATAATGTTTTCCTGTTGTGAATGGGCTGAATATGTTGGAAGGTATTTTAACTAAGGGGGAAAAAAAACCCAACGAAGTCAACTGCTACATGATTTTAAGATTTCACTGTCATCACCAAGGGACCAACTTAAAGATACTCTGCGTGATTAACCAGCTAAACTTAACATTCCCAAACACGGGGGCCCCGGTGCTGGTGCCGACAGCACCTGACAAACTCAGCCACTTTCATCAGACTCGATCGAAAACACTCAGGCACCGCTCTGCACTCTGCCTCTTCGGTGTCAAACTCCATTTTCAATCCTTTACGTCAAATTTAAATTCATGTTAACTGCATTCAGATCTTGATAGAAGCCCCATTTGCCCCGGACCCCAGATCCATTCCACAAGAAATATACACACATACAAGTGCCCACATACGCCAGCTGGGCACGCTCTCATTTTAGCTCAGCCAGAGCTAACTGAATGACTAACTGGTCGTCCGAGTCTCAGCGTCCCCTCCAGTAAGAGGCGGTTGGAAACAAAGTGGCTATTCCAGGAGGTTCTCAGCCCTCCGCTGGAGAAATCGGGTGAGCATGGCTCTTGGTTGGGATGAAAATGGACCTTCGCCCTTTTGGTGGCATTTTCTTCTCTCGGTGAAGCTAAAATCACCATCAGTTTTTGAAACAAGCTCAACAAATTGGTGTAACTGATGAAAAGCAAGTAAGTTTGGCTCTAAACACACAGATCTGTTCTGCCCACCCAAATGATGAGCTCTTGATTTCTATACAAAGCCAACAACAACAACAAAAATTCCTCTATTGACAACCAACAAGCTGATACACCCACCATCTAAAAGGAAAGGAATCGCTCTGCGTGCTGTCACTAAGAAAACATTCTGGATGTCCCTGTGATAACAGCTGACCTCGCTTATGGAAGTCATGTTTGCTTGGGTATCCATACATGCATAAAAGGATGCCGTTTCTAAAAGCTCATTTTCTCTTTAATAATTGTCTGTTTTTCAAAAGCTATCAGCAGGTGCACATCATTTCAAAAGCCTCTTGTCCTTCATAATACAATATTCATCACGATTACATAGTATGGAATAAAAAGTAGCAAAACACAGGCGAGGGTAGTTCAATTAAATGCAACATAATCTCTGCGGCAAAAAAAAAAAAATAAGAAAGAAAAAAAGAGAAAAATAGCACTGTAGCTAAAATCAGGTTCTGATGAAAGAAAAAAAGGAAATATATTTCCACATATTTTTAATTATATAGAATTTCCTCAAACATGATTTTTCATAATATATTCCATTAAGTTAACATCATATTTGAAGAAAGAGCATTTTCCGATTTCATTTTAAGCCTGATTTTTGAGCAATTACGGTGTCATTGTTCCGCGGTAGAAAGGTTGAATTCATTTACTGTGTGGTTATGTTAGTTATGATTGATGTCTCTTCTCCAAATGATAAACCAATCACCCCGATGATGTAATGTCATTTTAAGAGTGCCATAATCACATTTCTCTCAAACTAGAAGCTCTGATGAGTTCTAATAAAGATTTATGGTAGATTAAAGGCCTTCATAATATCAACAATGGATTGCTCATTTGATGAGAGATTTGATTAGATAATCTTTTTTTAAAAAAAAAGAATATGAGTTTGCTAAATATATCAGGCCTGGCTTTGAAGAAGGGCATGAGCCATCATACGTAGCATTCCATTGGTCCATTTGCCACATGAGTCATCTTAATATATTTAGGAGGTCCCCTATAATTGGTGAGGTTGAGACCAGTAGTAGCTTATATTCATGGATAGAGCCAGAGCAAGCTTCGCAGGGAGAATTCTTGGCATCTCTGTTGCTTTTGATGATCTGTGTTAATGCATATCATGAGGGGTTCTCTCAGAAGGCAGTGCTTCTGAGAGAAAGCTTTGGGTCAAGTGCAACTAATTAGTAGCATGCTCCCTATCCCCCAGGGCAGGGACACTGAATGAATCCCCAGGTAGCGGTGCCCTCCTCTGTATTCTTATGTCCAGGTGACCAGTCTACCAATTACTGAATCGAAAATAAGGCCTGATTATTGTTGCACTTGGGCCAATTTTTTCTGCGACTTGGGGAGTAGGAGTGGAAACACAAAATCCTCAAAACTGGAGCAGAACCTAGTGTTCAGTCCCTCTGTTCTGTGAACAAGAAAACCCAAACAAGAACTCTGAATTTAGAAGCTGTGTTTATCACAGTGCCTCATGATCAGCTCATTAAATTCAAGCGAAGTGGCACAAGCAGAAGGTCATAGAGAGGTCACACCCCAAACACTTCAGTCTTGGCATGGTATTCAGTATTCATGTCAAGGGAACACATTTTCATCACAAAACCATATAAAACAAGCAAGGGGAAGTCAGAAGCCAATGATAAAAAACCCAGCATAACTGGGAGACACACGAATGGGGGGCCTGTGAAGGTGTCTAGGGTCACTCAGCTATGACCACAACCAGAGTAATACAAAATTCAATATTCCAGTGTCTCCCCACACTTCACCTCTGAGTCCTGCATGCTTTGAACATGTAGCCTTGGGCAAATTCCTCCCTCAGAAGGAGGTCCAGAGTCTGTTATAACCAGGAAAGCCTCTCCAAAGGCTGTGACCTTCAATAGACACCTCTTAGAACTACCAAACCACAAAAATGACAAATGCAGTTCACCTTGATGCTCCCCACACGGCCTTCTTCCAGCCTTTGTTTCAATAGTTGTCATTTTGCTGGAGACTCAGAAATGTCAAACACAAAACACCACACACACAGTTAGACACCACAGAGTTTCCTTACCACTGCTGGAGGCTTGCTGGGGCCCTGAGCATGCTCTGAGCAGGTATGAATTGGGGGAGAATTCCTCATCAGGGTTGGTGTCCATGATCTGATGGGAGGTGTTGCTGTCTAGCAATGGCATCTGGCAGCTAACTGGTGGAGGATTATGGGAGCTAGGCAGCTGAGCAGATGGGAGGAGGCTAGACGAGGATGTAGGTGGAATGGGACGACCTGGGAAAGAGGACAGAGGGGTCAAAGGTCAGCAATGAGTGTCAATGAGAGCATCCTGAGAAAGTTACATTGAAACCAGCTCACAATACAGATATATACATATATATTTTAATGTTCCAGATGCGCTTTTTAGAGAGGTTATGGTGTTTCTTTACCAGCCCAACTGCATTACCACTGGTTGTGTGATACTTCATACTTTATGACTAATTTAGAAAAGGGCATCCATTTGAGAGAAATCAGTCTAGAAAAAGTCTAGTTCTTTCTATCTCCTTTTCTATGATTCCAGTCCTCCCCATTTCTCCCTAAACCATCTCTTTGCTGGTCTTCCTATTTCTACTCTTGAGAAATTGTCCACCAACTCTTGACCCCGTCTCTTCTCCACAGTAATTGAGATGACGTTTCCTAGGTCAAAATCAGGTCATATCCTCTTGATACCCTCCAATTGCTTTCCATCGTTTGAGGAAAGAAATAATTCCTCTCCCTATGATTCTGGGCATATCCTACCCTTTTTGGCTCATAGTTGCTTATCTACCTCCCTTACCAAGAGGACACTCTTCCCACATGACTCTTTATTCTCCAGTGAACATGACATTCTAATTTCCACTGGATGAACATGGCCAAACTACTCCCTCTTTGCATAGAGTTTCATTCCCACTTTAATGGGACACTTTCCCTTGCTTCTACCGCCTGGCCAATATTATCAAGACTTCTGCTTCTCTTCAGTAAAGCTTTCCACATTTGCCTGCTTCAAATAAGAACTACTTTCTCTAGCCTATCAGCCCATTTCAATAGCCTCATAGACCGTATTATTATCTGGTACTCAAAATTGTATCCCCAGTGAACAAGAGGCCACACTAAAAACCAAAGCCTTTAGCTCAGGGTAGGAGGTGAAAAGAGGCAGACAGAGCCTGCATCGCCATTCCAGTGGCTTGCTCATTCATTGCATCATGGGGTTTACTTGGATATCATGGTGGAATTCCTGTGAGGTAAAGCATGGATGCCCCATGCCATTATGAACAGCAGTCAGGCTAGTAGGGTGGGTAGGAACCTGGAGCTGACCTTAGGCAAAGAAGGTCCCTTCCACATGGATGAGCATCGGAACCTCTTCCTCACTGGCAGGCTCCTCCCACTGACTCTTGTGCAATGACAATTGCTGCCTACACATTCAACAGCATGTACCCAGGGTCATTGTAATTGTTGCCTGTCTGGTTTGCTTGTAAGGAAACCAATGAAAATTAGCCAGGAGGAGCAGCTCATGAAGCTGAGACGTGGAGGGAAACCAGAGATTCAGATGAACAGTTCCATTCTGAGAGGTGTTTATGTTGTATTTTCCTGAAGAACTGCACACACAGAGGTGGACTCGAACATTCTGCTAGATACCAATACTTGCTGCTGCTTTCATAACTGTATTTCCTGATTTATTATTATTCAGTGCACTATATGGTACCCAGGTGGATGGTTTTGGTTCAACAAATGTATGTGCAGTTGTTTTGAAGCCTAAGGATTCCACCATTGTGTCCTTCAGATCTAGTGAGGAGCCAGAGGGGGTTCAGATGATAAGAAGCAGGGTGACAGGATACACTAAGATGGTGTGACACAGGGGCCGAGGAAGGAGATGGTTGGCAGGAGTCAGGGTTAAAAAACTACATAAGGATTCTTGAAAGAATGGAAGCTTGAACAAGTCTCTGAAGAAAATGCAGGTGACTCGGCAGAAGGAGAAAGGAACAGTCGTAAGGAGGCATCAAACCACTGTCAGCATGTGCCCTTTGGAGGGACAGAAATGACACAAAGTTGAGGATCTCAGAAGCCCTTAAAGTTTAAATGAGTTTTAGATTTTAAAATTTATGTGTTTCTACATATGCTTCATAGAAGTCTGAAGAGGGTGTAAGATCTCTTGTGGCTGGAGTTGCAGTTGAGCTGACTAATATAGATGCTGGGAACCGAACTTGGGTCCTCTGGAATATCTGCTCTCAGCCACTGAGGCATCTCTGTAGCCTTAAAATTTAAATCTTAAGTTTCTTACACAATAACACAAGGGAAACGATCACTAACCATCCTTGCCATTGTCAGTGGGTAAATGGAATGATTTGAAGTGTCTAATACATTCATATATTGGGGAAGCAATATAAAACATGCCGGTTTTTTGTTGTTGTTTTTTTTTTTTTTTGGTTTTTTGTTTGTGAGATGCTCTGGACTGAGTGCTATGGAGTCTTATTAGAATCAATGCTAGCATCGAATCAGTAATTCTCTCATAGACATTCTAACTATAAGGCTATAACTACCACCATTGTAACTATTACTGCTTATTGCACAGTATCGCTCTGACACTCACTGCATGCTGTTTCCTTGTGTAATCTTTCTTAATTCTCAAAACAATCTCACTGTTAGAATGACCACATATTCCCATAAAACATGAGAATAAAATATTTTCATTTTCTAGATGAGGAAACAGAGGCTAAGTGAAAATGTCAAGAGCAGGGTTTGCACTTGGACTTCTCTTTCCCAAAAGCACCCTGCATCTACTCATGGTGCTTGCCCAAACAAATATGGCGATACAAACAATAACAATAAACAATGGTAATAATAAATAGTAATGGTAATGTTGCATAAAGGGTAAGAAACATACGTAAGAGAGATACTTCCAAGGTACCTTTCTTCCCTAGCTCAAGTAGGGCCTGAGTTTGACTAATCACACATTGCAGTTATTATCCTACAGAGCTCAGAGTTTTCACTGTCAATTGTTCTGAAGTTTGCAGTGATGTTACCCTCCATCCTCCTTCAAGGTTTCTGACTGCAGATTGTCCCAACTGGGCCCAGTGTACTCAGTGCTGATGTCTTCTTAGTAGCAGGGCTCAGGTAAGGAGAGATTTGTACAACACAATCAATAGGCTTTCAAGTGTGTGCTACTGAGGTATAGCTGGAACTGGATGTTGAAGAACAAGAAGGGCTGGGAGCCAATTTTTAAAAATTCCTTTGAGCCACTAAGGTGGAGCTAAGGTTCAAGTGCAGTGAACTTTTCCAGGAACCTGATAGGATGCTCGCTGTGGAATCATTCTTCCTATGAACTTCTGAGACTTTTGTTCAGCATGAAGTCATTTCATACAGTGCAGACAACAGAACTTTTTAATATCCACAAGTACTGACAATAGAGGAAGAGTCACATCATGGTGCAAGTGCTGGGGTTGCTTCGTGCACCAAAACTATGCATCATAGAACTGTGTGACCCCCATTATCGCCCCACGCTACTTAATTCCTTGATTCTGTTGGTACTTCCCTCCATTCTGCTTGCCGGTAGCCATCACTGCTTGGAGAATTTCAGAATCACTAGATCTGTTGAGTCAGACAGTGTGCTGCTCCCTGTTTGTTAGGTAGTTTGCAAAGTTTGTTCACTTAGGATGTATATTGCCCCTGACTATTCCAACTGACAGAGACCATCTGTGTAGATACAAGCAGGTTCCAAAGTACAGGGGAGAGAGCTGGAACTTATGCGGCTCCCTTTGCGGACTCTGTTTTCTTACAGAAAGCCTTAGTATGGGTGGGCAGCTAACCAGGTGACATGCTCCAACTTGATTCCCAGGTTATGTATGGCGGAAGCTCTTTATTCCCAATTGTTTCTCCCATTTCTTTTCAAATGAGCGCAAAGTCCCCCAGCAAATGTACAGAAAACTACACTGCACTGATAGTTACAAAGCAAAGATGTACCTGCAGTATGCCATTTGTTGAGCTCCTATGGTCTTGCCCATGTGCAAGTATCTATGCACAAGAATTTTCCAAGAACCCCATGTAGATCAAACTCTGATTATCTACATAAATGGATCCCCTGCAACCCTAAGCATAGAGTCTAATTCAGTTCACTAATTTATCTGTTTTCAGACGGTTAAGGCTTTGTATTATTCTCCACTTGTAAAAATTCTGTTATATCCAGACAAAGCAATTCTGCACCGTGTCTGATAGATGGGCCATGGCTGTTGTAATGCCACCTGGAGGATTCTGGTATGGCCTGTCTTCCAGTGGGAAAATAGTGACATCATCAATTAGAAAACTCATAGACATGGATGAGGAGAGGTAGCAGATGTACAGGGCTTATTTGCCATCCATGCTCCAGGCTCTCGGTCTTCACCCACTGCAGTCATCCCTGAAAGCTTCATCATACACCATCTGTGGTGGCAGAATATTGCTCCAACTCCCATTGTGTCCATTACAGTGCCATTTTGCTGCTCAGACAGATTTAGATCCAGACTTGGCCCAACAAGTTCAAAAGGCTGCAGTTTCTTCTCTTCCTCCCCAAACAATAAATAGTAACTGTAAAATTGATGCTCTGCCTGGCCATTTTTAATATATTCACTAATTTATGCCAGGGGGTGTGTGCTGGAGAACAATTCCCCAAATTCACTGCAAACAACTTGTTCTCTTTCACTGGGAAGATGAATGGTGAGCTGATATTAAAGTGTTCTGTGTAGGCAATACATAACTGATTTATGTAGTGATGGGGTGTCAGGATATTTGGTGGAGCACAGAGATGTGCTTAAGACATAACAAAATAAAAGGTAGTAACAGCAGCAAATATCAATCTGATCAGCCTCTCTGATAGTTGTTTGTCTTGTTGCTGAGACAAAATAGTTAATGAAAGAGAGCTACTTAAGGAAGGGAGGCTTTATTTGTTCTCTTAATTCAACGGTGGAAACGGCATGACAGCAGGACCTTGAGACAGTGGGTCATATAGCATCCACAGTCAGGAGGCAGAAAGCAAGGACCACACAGCCCCTGGGCCCCACTATTCACAATTACCTGAACTAGAAAATCCCCCATAATGCACACCTAGAGGCTAGTCCCCAAGGTAACTCAAGAGTTCATCAAGTTGACAATAGAATTACCCACCACACTCCTTAGCAATTCCGCGTAGTATTCGAGCTTGCTTTACGCTGAGAACTAAACTAAATATTTCACACATGCTTTCTCTTTTAGCACTCAAAAACTTTTCAAGAACTAATTACATTTTAATTTCTTTCCCATTCACAGGTAGGAGAAGCTGAGACCAAATATTGCCCGATTAGCAAGTACAGATGTGTGGTTTGAACCCAAAGAGTTTGACCCCAAGCCCTGCTTGGTGCATTCTACTACTGCCTACATCAGAGAATGGTGGTCAAAAGGTAGACATTGTTGCTGTTCTGGACTATACCATGGAATTCATCCCAAAGGAGGTAACTAACCACAGGCAAAAGCCAGGCTTCTACTGCAGTTAGCCATGGTGACGACTGGCAAAGAGTCAATGAGTTCTAAAGGAGAAAAGGTATCCCAGAACCAAAAACTGAACATCTCCTGTGGTACCATAAGTTTAAGGACTTAATAAAAGTCCTGTTCTTCATTAACATTGAGTTCAAAGGGACTGTTGTGATACAAGCAAAACAGTTGGCTAGAGTGTTTAAACAACTTCCTTAGTGATGGCTTCTACTTCCTGCTATCTATCTAGATGTCACCAAGTCACCTTCTTTTTCTGTAGGAGGTTCAGGTGGAATCTGGGAGACCGTGAGGCTGCAATGATGTTAGATGTCTTTCCACAGAGAGGGGATCCTGTTTGTGAATGAAGTGAATGAAAGCTGAGGGGGAATGCAAAGCTAAAGAGAACATTACTGATTTCAGCCACTCCTGAAGCAGCCCTGCCTCCAAACTTTTCAATATATGAATCAATTTATTCTCCACACTAACATCTTTTGTTCTGCTCTTCACCCAACTTTGAGTTTGCTGTTGGAACTTAGAAAAAAACAAAACAGGCTTCTTCAAACTTGTCATCAAGGCCAAGTAGGAAAATGACTTGGCCAATGTCACATAGCCACTTAATAGAACTAGAAAAACACCCACCTCTAGAAGAAAAAAAAAAGTGTGTTCTTTAGGCTAAGTCCCTTCCTGCTCATGAAGAAATGGTACATGGGGTCCTAGAGAAGGTGTTTCTGATGGAAAGAAAACTAATCTGTTTGTAAGAACACTGCATGTGTCAAAGTGGGGGGATAGAGAGACAGCAGATGGCTGTCTACCTCTTATCACTAAGGCATGTGCACAGTGATTATACTGTGCCCAGCAGGAGAGAGAAACTCAAAGCATCCTCCTACTGCCATTAGCATTTCCATACACCTTAGTCTGGGTACTGGATTCCTTGCCTACATTTTATATATTTGTTTAAAGAACAAAGATGGTGACGTCGTCTAGTCACTGTATCAAGTTTGGCCTCACATTTACGAGTTCCTTGCTTCAACCTCCCTAGTACACAAATGATTTTCAGAACACAGACACCACAGCTAGCAATACTTCTAATCATAATCGAAGGATGCAAGACTGATATCTGATAAGTGGATCATCTCAAAATTAAAATATAGATGTAGACTTCATATCTATCTATCTATCTATCTATCTATCTATCTATCTATCTACCCATCTACCTGCTACTCAAGGGTTATTTGATGATTGCTGGAGGTATTTGGTTATGGCAATAGTGACAGGAGACTGAAACTGTTAAGCATCTAGTGGAGAGGTCGGGAGGCTGCTAAGCATCTTACAAGTCCCATCCTCCCATGCAGTGGTGCTGAGGCTGATAACCCCCGAAGTCACATGTGTAATGAATAGCTTGGGGTCAGAATACATAATGTGGTTCTCATCAGTACTACATCAGCTTCATTGTCTTCTCCTTCTCCCTTCTCCTCCTCTTCCTCCTCTTCCTTCTCCTCTTCCTCCTCCTCCTCTTCTTCTTTTCCCCCTCTTCCTTCTCCTTCTTCTCCTCCTCTTCTTCTTCCCAAAATATAGCAGATACTTATTTCTCATGTGCTAAATATCAGAATCTGCATTTTAAAATTTTGATTAGAATTGGGCAGAACTGTTGGGTGTGACTTGGGGTATAGTGTATATGCTTGCAAGCTCTAGTGTTTCATTTCAAACAAAAAAAAGTTGGGGGAGACATGTATTAGGAGTGAAAAACTCTCCTTTGCCCTCAACCAAGCAAAATGAATTTACAGTATTGATTGGAATTAAACATGCCTGTGTGTGTTTGAGGTAAAATTTGCCTGGGATAAGTCTAGTTACTCATTGAGAGGCATACACCTTCTCTAGGAGCTGGGAGAGCCCTGCATGCCCTGAGAGAGTTCAATGCTTCTACCAAGGCAGGGGACCCAGCAGGGAGAATGCTAGAGTACAGCTCTAGGTTATGTGCCCTTACCCAAGGATTCTCCACTGTGGCCTTCTTAGGTCCTCTCAGTGAAGTGGTATTGACTAAACAGGGGCTGTTTTATTCTATAACACAGTGTGGAAAGTGTGTATGTGTTTGTGTATGTGTGTTTGTGTGTGTGTGTTCTATAGTGCAAGACCTAATTATCTGCTTAACTCATGTTTCGCTGAACTGACCCAGTTAAGAATTTTCATGGAAACAAATTATTTTCAAAAGGTGTTTCTGGTAAAACCCTACTGATTACACACAAGCTATTGCATGCAATTTGATGGAAGGGAGGCATGCCTTTGGAGTGGCCCCCGTTAAAGTGCCTTGTGCAGGGGCACCAGCATGAACTGCCTTCACAGTTTGGGGGTGTGTGCACTTGGGTGTTGCCACTACATCTCACCAGGTTGTGTGTTTACACATCACACCTCCCAAGCAGCTCTGCACTTTAGGAGGTGTAAAATTCAGATCAGGTTATAGGCGGAGGTTAGAGTTCACATTTTAAATGCTTTCTGTAACGCTTTATGCCATATGCCACATCTTTCATATTCATGAAGTAAAATGCAATGAATCAGTGCAGCTACTCTTCTGAGGATACAAATCTTTCTTCAGGCAGGGACAATACTTTTTATTAACACGTAGTAGATCTTTACACACTTTCTTTTAAATGAACTTTTGAGGATTTGTGTGTGTGCATGCGTGTGTTTGTGTGTGTTTATTTGTGTGTATGTGTGTGTGTGTGTGTGTTGGTGCCTGTGCAGGCCAGAAGAGGGTTTCAGATCTGGGATGTTGTCAACTGCCCCATGTGCATGCTGGGAACCAAGTTCAGATGTTCTACAAGAGAACCAACTGTCCTTTACTGCTGAGCCATCTTTCCATCTCCTTAAACACTTCCTACCTGGAAAATCTATTTGCACCTTCATTAATATCTCTAGCACGAGGCATATTATTTGTTGATATGCAGTGCCACTTGGCAGAATATCCTATGGGGACAAGCATGTTCCTTGTCTACATTTGGCCACTGTACACTTCATGGAAGGCTACCATAACTGGGAACTAGACTCTAATTTTGTAGAATTTGAACTGACTTATATTTAAGTAGTTCCCAGGGGCCCATAGCTACTATACTTAATAGCACAACCTGGTCACCACTGTATAGATTAGATCTTTTATGTCTACCAAAGGCCCATATAATAAACCTTGGTCCTTAGTGTGGCACTATTGAGACAGGGAAGCTAGCAGGAAGATTTTGGTTACCGGGCTGTGCCTGTAGACAATATTGTGGTACTCTGATCTATTCCCATGAAATCTTAGCTCCATCATGGAGTCTAACATGTCATGCTGCCTCAGTACAGGTCTAAGTAAGAGGGGGTGCTCAAGGATAGACACACACCTTTAAAATGTAAGACAGAGCAAACAATTTCTCTTTATAAGCTGACTGCATCTTTATAAAATATCTCACGTATTATGGGTCTGGATTATCTGATACTGCTCTCTCTTCCTTCTGCCTTCCTTCCATACAAAAGCCAGCATACTTCTGAGTGCAGAAACTTCCTCATGTCATGCATCTTAATCTTCACAAGAATGCCCACCACTTACACAACACTATTCTATTTCATAATTATGAAATTAATTATTACTTAATATTACTTAACTAATAATTGTGGGGGTAGGCATGTGCTATGACATACATGTCAAAGTTGTATGTGGCAGTCAGAGGACAGCCTTTCTCTCCTTCCATCATGTGGGTCCCAGGGATCGAACTCAGGTCATCGGGCTTGAGAGCAAGCCCCTTTCTTCCCTGAGCCATGTTTTAGGCCTCCTCATTCTAATTCTTACATAGAACTCACTTACTATTTATATGGCAACTGCACTGAAGCAGTATATTAAGAAATCTATTTCCTTCCTTATGTCCCTCAGTGTTCATACATCTCCCCTTCTCATCAGTGGTTTTAATATCCACCCAAAACCCTCCTGAGAGACTCGGATCCTGGACTGTCTTCTTTGCAGGTGTTTTTTTCAGCATCCTACTCACTGGTATCTGAAACAGGCCTCTATCATTGCTTTTGTAACACATTAATCTGTGTATTTGTCTAATGCCTGGCCTTTAAAGAGACCATGAGTCACACTGTCCAGAGACAGTGTATTATACTTTTTGTGTCATAGTGCCCAGCCTAAAGCAGTATATAAAAGATCACACCATGATTGGTCAATTATAACACTTTACCCTACAAACCTTAAGGGATTTATATCAATATTCTTGGTATTGACTTTACTTTTGGGTATTGTTTTTGGTCTTAGGTTCTTTTAAAAAATGAAGCTTATAATACCATGAGCATGGCAGTAACAGAGCTGACTTCAATTTTAAGTATACGTTGCCCGTTTAAAACCAAGTAGTTTAGAGCATCAGTCCACTACTTCACGTGGATGCTTCAGTCGCCTTCTAAGCAGACTGTCTGAACAACATGCAGAAGACAAGGGACACACTGAGAAGTGTCCCTGCTCTGCCTGACCCAATTCAACATTATCACTGTCAAAGGCAGGTAGTGGGAAGAAACGTTCTACGGAAAGCTTTAAAAGTCCCTAAGTCCATGGCAAAGTTTAATTTCTAGAAGCAAACATCCTTCAGGACATATCTTAATGCATCATATATTTTTACATCATCTTTGTGGTCCCAAGTGACATGTGAATGAGAAAATCGTGCTGGCAATTTCTAAGATCAGTTATGCCCTCCTGATACACAAGGCATTATCTCTATTTATATATTAATATATCTCAGTAACTATTCTTATATTTAATCTCACAAGAAACTTGTGGGGCAGGCAACATCATCCTCTTTTAAGGATGAAGCAGCAGAACTCCTTGGGTTGTAAGTTGAAAGGAAGAATTCAAGTCAGACATTCAGGCTCCAAGGCTCACACCACCATTCAGAGGAAATGAGGATAGATTTGAACAAGTCTTTATTAAAAGATTGGTATGAGGTACCAATTGTTGATATGATAATATAATTTTTATGGGGACACACTGAAGTTCAAATCTCAGTTTTCTCATTGACTTACCAGGTGACTCTGGACAAGTCCCCTGTCCTTTTTGTTCCTTTTCTTTTCTTTATTTTTTTTCTATGTTCAACTGTTGATAAACAAAATGTGTGTAAACATTCTTCACTGGTTATTATAAGGATTAACGGAGACATTTATGTGAACTTTCTGAAGTAAATGGTAAGTATTATTATCATGCATAAAGGGAAGAAGATAGATGTAGTACTCCCCTTCAGGACCCTTTGAGGATTAAATCATAACATATATGAAAGTACACTGTAAATGTTACCGCGCTCTACAAACGGTAATGGCTTTTACTCTTGTTATTGGAAGCATTCCTTTTCTAAGGCTTTGTCTGCAGATAGCAAACAGTGCTCGCCCGTATGTCTGTGTTTTGCTATGTGCTTTAGGGACAGCAGAGATAAAATGTGAGCTCTGGGCAGCAGATACACGAACTATTTCATCTCCTTGCTGCCAACATTCACATAGTCTGCCTATTCCTTGTTGGATGGTCCTTAATAAGATGGTAAAGATTACATGCCTTGAGGATGTGCCTACCAATACTCTGTCAAAAAAAATCTCCAAGATAGAGAAAGACTAAAGAGTCTCAGCCACACATAGCCTATACCTGTGAAGAGATTAACACTCATTCCTAGTGCATGAATATTGAGTGTGAAAACATGCTGGGCAATACATTTAGTATATCTCATGGTTGGGAATTTATGGAATCCTTTTATCAATACTATGTGGCAGGTACTGATCTCTGTTTTATAGGAGTAAACTGAAGCTCGTAGTGATCTAGAAGTATGAAAAAAACACAGTAAATAATTGATAAAACTAAGATGATGTAGCGTCATAGTGTCCTTCACTTCTTGAGCTATAGAAAGAAAAGAGACATGAATTTCATGTAGGTTGTCTGGCTAGAAAGGCTAGCACTGTGGAGGTAACTTATAGTCTGCAGTGAGTTTTCATCATAGCTTTAAATCCTATAATCTTTAAATATTACGTTGCTTACCTGACAAGCATGGTGTGCTAGTTTACTTTTTCCCCCCCAATCAACTCGACACAGCTAGAAGGGACATCAATTTAGAAAATGTCTCTATCAGATTGGCCAGTAAACAAGTCTGTGGGGGTGGTAGTTTTTGATTAATAATAGATTTGGAGAGCTCAGTCCATTGTGGGTGGCATTACCCATGGGCAGGTGGTCCTGGGTTGTATAAGAGAACAGGCTGAGCAAGTCACAGGGAATAAAGCAGCAAACAGTGCTCCTCAATGATCTCTGCTTCATCTCCTGCCTTGAGTTCTGCCCTGAGTTTCCTTCATGATGGACTGTAGCCAAAACCTGCAAGCCATATAAAACCTTTCCTCCCCTATTTTGATTTGGTCATCACGTTTATTATATGATAGAGAACAAACTCAAACTCATGGGAATCAATAATTAGGCCAGCCTTAAAGGAGAATTTGTATCCTAGCAGACATGTACAATCTGAATTGTATTTTTTTCTCACCTCCTCTAAGCCTGGCTTAATTTTTTTTTCCCTGAGTGTCAGAAGGAGGCTTCAAAATTTTCTCCCTGTGGCTCTGTGGCAGCCTTGACTTCAATGGCTCATTATGAATACTCTCTGGGGAGACTATGTATCAAAGTAGATTGCTTAGAGGCCTGAAAATTTTTAGAAGGCAACCTTAAAGGACAGGGAGAAGCAGTAAGGGAGAAGAAGAGAATGATTGTCATACTCGAGGGCAGGAGCCCAAGCTCACTGCGCATCAGCTGCATGGTTACACAACCTCTAGCTTGGGTGTAAAACAATTGACTCACATTTGAGATAGGATCCTAGTTAGCTGTGGTTGAAAAGATATGATGAGAAGGACTTTCATACACTTCCATTAATTGTTCACTGGACCATAGAGTCTTAGATCAGCTCACAAGTGTGTGGTGGTGGTGGTGGTGGTGGTGGTGGTGTGTGTGTGTGTGTGTGTGTGTGTGTGTATACCCACACATGTACCCTAAATTGACCATTGTCAGCAAAATTAATACGCACTCACAGGCAGTGTTGGCAAAGGGGCCATTTTCATAAATAATGCCTTCCTTGCCTTTTACAAGCCTGTTTGAAGACCTGCAGTGCATACTGGCTACAACTCAAAGCCCATCTAATGAAAGTACCTCCACTGTCAGCAATCTTAATGTCACTTTAAAGAGTGTGAAATGTTGCTAAATGTGTCAGGAAACAATTAGATAACATAAGAGACATGTTTTCCCGGTGCACAGAGGAATATATTATGTAGGCAGGAGATAAACGCAAAGTTTTCTGAGCTCCAGTGCATTCAACATTCTCCCTTTCCCCCTCTCTCTTTCTCTCTTTTTAATCCAACAGAGAAATTGTTTGGCAGGAGTAAGCCCTGTTTCAAATACTTGGAGAAGGGAGAAAGGCCTGCTTTGCTTCTGACTGCTGTCGGTTGAGCCCTGTGCTATCAAGCTCGGCGAGATACAAACAGTCTTCCACTCAAATTAAATGTGTGCCCTCCTAATTAGCATTATAAATATAGGTTTCTCTGAGCCAGAGTTGATAAAATTACAGTGCTGGCCTGGAAGGGAACCGGCAGCTCTCCTATGTGGAAACAATGGCTATAGCTTGTGCATGGTTAGAACAATGCCCACAGAGCCTGCCCCTATCTTCAGAGGTCAGCCTGGGAAAAGAAGGTAAATGCCAAGTGGGCTGACATTATGACAGCCATCCGAGCCCAGATGCAATCTGGTCTTTGAATGGCATGATGTAAAGCTTGGCTCTTGCACTCCTGGGAGAAGGGATCTCACTGCACAGCTTCTATGTGGAGATTTTGTCATCCCTACCACCTGTAGGGTTCCCAATGGAACCTCAATGCCACAGTCAAGGACTGGCTACAACAAAAATCTTGCTGGCTACTACCTCCGACACTGCTCTCCATGGTCCTGAAATAACATTCACCGACATACAACTGGAATCATCTTCCATTCCTCACCCTGCAATTCATTTGCCTGGCATCTGAAGCAATTTTGAATGAAGTCAAGGAAGCAACAAAGTTGAGAGTGAAATAAAATAGAGACATGGGCAGAGACTGTGATAGGCATAACCACCATATGATTGTCAGGATGCAAAGCAGGGAATGGGATTGTTTTGACACTGTGTTCAAGTAATCCTAGTTGCTAAACCAGATGCAACTCCCATAACAGGGTGGAAATTCTGGAAAGCCTCAGTGAGTGAAAAGCTCATGAGCCAGGAGGCATGATGGATTGCCACTGTAGTCATGCACAAGGAGGACTGTGTGTGCAACTAGCGAAAGCCATCATGGTGATAGAACTGAAGAGTCAGCAACTATAGACACACACAGATTACTCACATCTTCTACTCCTAATGGAAACAAGACCATCTTTTACATATGCAGAACAAAGGATACAGTGGGTGGTGCCTTACACATATTTTACCTGTAGTTTTGCTGTTAAGTCTTGAGTTTGGGGGCTACAAATGACTTTCTGTTTACTGTCTCTGCAATTCTTTTATTTAGAATAGCTTTCAAATTAGTGTTCTTTCCAGAGATGAGGGGGACAAGCTCAGAAACTGAGCTATTGTGAGTCAAGTAATCTATGCAAAAACTCCATCAAATATTAGTTTTAACAGGAAACTTAAGTGCTGTTAACTGACCAAACACTTCACGCCTGCTGATGATAAACCTTTTATTTAAAAAAAAAAAAAAGAAAGAAAGAAAAGAAATAGCTTGTTCCAAACCACACAGACAGTAGGCAGCTGACCTAAGCTGATGCATCTGACTACCAATAATACTCCTCTCTGATATTTAAGTTGGGGGATAAGCAGAAAACCCGAAATCTGAAAATACATATACAAGAACAATCTGGCTTCCCAGCAAACCATATAATTGAGTCAGACTTCTATAGTATCCATGAATGTAACATTATACTTTTACTGGACAAACTATGATTTTTGAAATACTGGCTTTTCTCAGGATGTTCACACTTGTCCCATGAAAGACAAGGTCCACAATGAAGTACTTCATGAAGTGGGAGCGAAAAGGAGAAACTGGCACAGGAATGAGGCTCCCATAGCACGCCATGCTGGCATGGCACATCAGGGCTGCCTGATCCTTTTTGTTCAAGGATGATGATATCTTCAGAGCCAAGATAAGACACTGGTTGTTGAGGAGATAAAATTAAGATGGATGTAGGCACTAGAAATAAGGTTAAAGGCTGTACAGCTCTTGATCTTGGAAAAGAGTTAGGGGAAGGTGTAGCAATCCTCAGGTAATTGAGTCTTGACCCAAAGAAGAAGAAATAGACTTCCACAAGTCAGCTTAGCTGTCACAACTAGAAATGATGAAAGTTAAGGAAGACAGATTAAGCTTTGTACAGACTGCCTTACGTAGGCCTCCCCACCAAGGGCTCTTCCCAAAGTGAGGGAATCCCTAGGCCTATGCACCATCGTTTTTGCCAGAGTATGAACCATTCTTTTGATCACTCACTGTGCACACATTGATGAACAACTCTTGCATCCCAGTCTCTAATCTAAGAGGCTGTTGAATCTATATCCTTATAATTTGATTTTTTCTCCCTCTTCCAAGGTACCTAACAGTTTCTGTGCAGAAAGTGATTAACAAATATTTGTTGATAAAATGGGAAAACATGTAGAGAGCTCTTTGATATAACATCAGGGCCAGCACCCTTGTAAGATAATAAGTAAATCACAGGATTTATCTCAGCCTTGGTCATCAAAGAGTCAGACCGTGTTCTTCTGGCCATGAGTGAGAAAGGATTCTGGGCCTTTCAAATTCGGCTCCTGCTCTAAATCCCCATCATTTTGTGAACATTCTTGTCACAGTGTCCTGGGGTCAAAGAGACAGAGGATCATATAGAAGATGGCTCAAGAGCAAACCACTTGCTGCAGTATTTTCCCAACAGAAGCCAGAGCTGTATTTTACTTCCTGTCCTCTGAATATCTCGAAAGAAATTTCATTCCCAGATGAAAATTAAGACCCATATAGATTTATGCATCCTTAGAGGACTTAACTTTATTTAAAGGAAACATGTCACCATGTTGAAACTTAAGCTCAAATTAATTATAACTAGTGTAATATTTGGCCAGCCTGAGTCTCACGATTCAATGTTCCTGCTTGATCGGTTTCCAGAGCTAAATGAGAGTCTATAACCATTCTTGATGTAGTAACACTTTTTCCCCCTTGCTTTTATGACTGCTTTCATCTGTGGATCTCAAAGCAACAAACAGTAATTAACATTCACCTGTGAGGTAAGGATTCATTCTTTGCCTCATTTGGCAAGTTCCAGGGAGAAGAGGGAGAAGGTGGGTAATGCCCAGGGAGAAACTGGAATGGTGGGCTCCCACCAGGCTTGCCTGTGGTCTCAGTGAACTAGTCATGCTGTTTGCAAAGAGAAGTGTTGGCAGACATGAACATAAACTAAAATAGCTTCTACCTAGTTCAGAACGATGGTACAGAAGATAAAGAACACTAGGGGATTTCCACTCAAGTGCTTAGCCAATCTAAGACGTTTTTTATAGATGCTCTCCTTTCTCCTGCACTTCTACCTCCTCCTCTTCCCTTTCTGACTTTGAACAATTTTCTTTTCATTCTTCCCTCTCTTTTTTCCTCTGCCTCTTCTCTCCTTCCCTGTCTTTAGTTTGTCTTCCCAATAGCTAGTTTGTGACTGTCTAATACATGCCACCCTCCACTGTATGGATGAGGGCTGTGAGAGTTTTAAAAACGAACAAGCAAACAAACAAAAAGACTCCTTGCTTCCTTGGAGCTTTTATCTTGAGGAAGGCAAAACTAAAAACAAAACAAAATACACAATCATAAAATAATGTAAAAATCAGAATGCACCTCTGGTTTGATCTCTCTGTATCTTGCAAGGAAGGTGTGTGTTATCTTCAGCAATGGGGTCTTATCAACCGGCTCTGGTGGGCAATGAGGAGGAATAAAAAGACATATTGTTTTCTGTGGCTCTGGTACCTTCTGAGTCAGTAATTCGTAGGGAAATATCCTGCACCTGGCACTGGGGTTCTGTTTAATAACCCATGGCTGTTAGAATCAGTCTTATCTAGTTAGAATGACAGCTCTTTTGTATTTTTTTAACTTATATTTTAAATTGGTTTAGAAAGTTGTTAGATTCCATGCATCCTTTGTTTTGGATAACCCATTCCCACTCCCGCCTCCCTCCATCCCATACTCCCTTGCCTACCTAAACCCTTTCTCTCTCGCATTAATCCTATCTGTTTTCCTTTAATCTATGTTCTACCACCCCCACTCTCTTAAGGCATTCCACACCCTAATGCACCCTTTCTACTTTCCAAACAATTACAATATTCTAAGTCAAAAATATAAATCTAAATATTTGAAACTTAGAATCCACATATGAGAGAGATGTGACATTTGTCTTTCTGTGCCTGCAGTCAATATAATTTTTTTTCTGTCTTTCATAATGCCAGAAGGTATTGTGTAGGCTGTTGGAGAAGAAAGGGCATCAATGTCTTACCCAGCTGTGAACCTTGTGAGTTTCAACTTGCCTTGTGAGCTATAATATCAACAAGATACCCACACTGGTACAATATTGGCACAGGAGTTATGCTGATAACCAACTGTTCTATGATAGGATTTGAGACTGACTCCACAGGAAAAAAATTCATCCCTAATACTGTAAACATAGTGAAAACCCACAAGTGAGAAGGTTATAGGCCCCAGGTAGAGAAATTATTATTTTGAACTGATAGAGTGTCTAATTGCCTTCTAGATATTTAAGTTTATACTCATAGACAAACACCATGTTCAGCTTTAAGCAGAATAGCCCCTTTTTGCAAGAAACTGTGGTAAATGCTCACAGTCACACAAATTGCTGAGAATAAATGCCAGTTTAGCATTCCGCTTTTATGTACTGCCTTTAAGGCTCAGGGAACATTGCAGAAGAGGTGCAAAAAGAATGTAAGATCTGTGTCATATCCAGACAACTCTGTTTCACTACGCTGTCTATTACATCCAGATACAATAGGGCAGTCACATATATGAAGTCATAGCAGCTATAACTACAGCATGCATAAAACCTGTGCAATATCAAGCCAGAGAAAAACCCTAGCTTTGATGCAGGAAGGGGGGTCATGATGTTTTACCAATGGCTGAGGAGCTGTGGGTGAATGATTGCTGATGGGAAGGGGAGAATCGGTTTTCCTCAGGAATGTGGCCCCTGAGAGTGATGTTCTGCAGCCTTATGTATGCAGGTAACACTAAATGGACCCTGAGAGTTTTTAAAAGGAGTGGTTCTGATGGATAGGTAAGGTAAGAATTGGAGGGAAAGAAAGGGGGTGATTTTTATCGTCAAAGCACATAATATGCATGTATGACATTCTCAAAGAATAAAAAGGAAACAAAACAAGTCCGTGGTCAACATAAAGAGCCAGAAGATAGGGGTGAAGTCTGTAGGATTCTGTCTTCTGGGCTTGACAACTATAGCAACTGCGATCTCACAGAAGCAATGGTGATTAGCATTGATTCCACATAAGACTATGTGTCATCATTCAGTCAGGGACTGAGGACAGGCTCATGTGGCCATGCTCTATCCACTGAATTTTCTGAATACTGTTGTGTGTTTGGAGTGGGGAATAGTCATTGACTTCAGTTGTGTGGTTTTTCTGAGCTCCTCAGTTTCCAAAAGGTAGCTGAAAACCCATGGTCACACAGAAGGCTCTAGTTAAACTCAATGTGTCACAATGCAAAACAAAATCACCGGAATGTGAGAAGGAGACTTGTAAGGAAAAGGGGCGGATGAGGGGTAGGCAGGATACACCAAAGGATGGAGTGACAAGAGTCCCTGGAACTCACTGCTTACATGTAGGAAGTTGATAAAGAAAAACATAATAAAAGTAATTAAATGTATATAGGATAAAAGTTACGTGTACATAATTATTAAGTTAAAAATCAAAATGCTCTATATGGATATTTAAAGAGCATGCTTGTGAGTTTATGTGGTTTTAGGAGAAAATAGAGAAGTAAGAAGTATAGAAAATGGCAGAATGGGCCATGAGGTCAGTGCTATTTAATTTCAGGCCTTCAAAGAAGAACTCCTGGTTGAGATGCATTCACCTCATTGTGTGTGTGTGGGTGGGGGGGGGGTCAGTCAATTCTGAAAGCATATTTTTAGATAGACCTACAGCACAGGTTCTGGAATAGCTGCAAGTTTGTGTTCCAGGAAGAGCAAGCAGACCAGTGAGGCTGGAACTGAATGAGGAATGAGGAGAGGAAGGCTGTAGATGCCAGTGTGAGGTGTTTGGGTTTCGTGCTGGGAGGTTGCTAGAGTGTACTGAGGCAGGTGTGGCATGGTTTGATGTGCAGTTCAGAAAGGTCACTGTAGTTGCTTGGGTTGCTAAGAGGCCAGAGGGAGCTGACTGCAGCAATCCAGGTCAGAGATGATAGGGGTGTGGCTTGGAGTGACGGTGATGGTAAGGATGACAGATGTGACAAGGGTCAGAAGATGGATACAGTCTGAAGGTAAAATCAATTCATTTTGCTGATGGATGAATATGGGTGTGATAAAGGGAGTCAAAGAGGACTCATGAATAAACATGGCTGAAGAGGTTAAATCCTACTCAGTTTCTATAACTGTCTCATGCTTACTTAAGACACAACTCCATGGAAAAGCACTCTAAACATCAGGAAACTATAGTAATTGCCGCCTGAGCACTCTTTTAAGATAGGCAAACCCTGATCTTATCACACACACACACACACACACACACACACCATATTCTAGGAAGGATGTACTTAGATAAGATTTCTGGCTGTTATAAAATAGACTCAACCAGGCTGACTTAAAGAAATATAAGAAAATATAAGTTGAGAGAGTTAAGCCTTCATTTCTGTCCAGGCACGACAGTGTCCATGCCCCACAGTTAGCACTTCTCATCAAACACAAGCAAATAACTCTGAACACAAGCCATTTCCCCAGCAAACTCATATTCACATGTGGTATGGAGTAGTAAATTAATTTTGGTCCTCTTCTCTGATTTCTCCTTTAACTTGACCTGATTTTCTTGCAAGCCCCAGGCAGAGTTAATTTGTAGGGAGGGGTGTGTGTAGATATTAAAGAACATGTATTTGTGAGTGTGCATGAATAGATGGGAATCTTTGCTGAAATATTAATACAGCACCTTTTTATTATTATTTATAGGAGAACTGTGTCTGCGGGGCATTTAAAAGAAAAAGAAATGGAGGATAGGTGATGGGAAATTATTTTTTAGCATTCATACCCTTTGCCTGACATATAAATAATACAAATGGAATGGTAAACAGCATTACTGGTACAATTATTGAATAAGTAGAAATGTAGACGCACAGTACTATGTTTCCAGTAGTTCTCATGATAAGGAAACAGCTATTTATATAAAGATTAATACCTTATTTTTACTACTCGAATTTTGCTGCAGTTATTTTATTACAAAACCGGAGGAAGTGTTTCTGTCTAAAAGTCGAAATTCTAAAGCTTGGAGAGGAAACAGCCACAAATAAACAGCTTCAATCTATACAGAGCAAGTAAAAAGAAAATAATGTGTAGAATGAAAAGCTAGTTTTGTTCATGTTGAGTGGCCTGCCATTCTAGAGAAACACGAAATATGAATGGCGTGGAAAGTGTTTAAACCTTTCCAGAAAAATCATGCCAAGTCCCTGTAGGGAAATGCAAACATTTGCCTTACAACTGACACACAGGAGACATCCCCACAAAGTCACATTGCAGTCATCTCCTTAAAAGTATGAGTGAAAATCTCTTCTTCTCAAGGGAAGTCTCCATTAAAATGGATGCTTCACCCTGGAAGCTCCCAAAGGGTTGTGGGACCTTATTTATTTAAATTGGTTGGCTGTCCCCTGAGAGTTCTATCAATGGGGTGATGAGAAACTCATTAGTGCTATTTTCTTTTTAAATTCTGCACCGCTGCAATCTCACCTTCCTTTCCTTCCTTTCTTTTTGTAGTACGTGTAGTGTATATTCACCTGTGTGGGTAGGTGTGCACGCCCATGTGGCTCACATATGGAAAGGCCAGAGATCACCTTGACTGAGTGTCTTCTTCGCTATGCTACTATATCCAGACAGGGTCTCTCTTGGAGAACAGGGAATTCTCCAATTGCTGAGGCTGTCAGGTCAGTGAGCTACAGGAATCCTGGTCTCCACCTCCTAGCATGTGTGTGGGGGGGCGGGGAGCAGGGGAGGGCCTTTACAGGCATTGCTGCTGCTGCACCAGGCTTTTACATGGGTCCTTGGCAATCTGAACGTAGGTCCTCAGGCTTGACCAACAGTGACTCACTGAGCCACTACCCATCACCACGATGACTTTCTTATAGTCTTAAAATCATGTCCCCCAATTGAGCCCCTTTTGCTACTGGATGAGTACAGCAATCACAGAACCAGTCCCCCAGGCAGAAGCCTCCCTCCTCTGCCATCCTCGCACTAATTTGTGGGTAGAGTCTGGTTTGTAATGATGCAAAGTTTGATCTTCAATGGGCCACTTGTGTTCTTTCAGATCCAATTCTGCAGTTCCTTAAATTCTATGAAGAGTACACACAACTTCAAATTCCAAATTAAAAGGAGATATAAAAGACCCCCATCATGAAGATTTGCTTATACAGTAGAGGCAGGAAAACAAAAACAAAACAAAAAACCCATCCATGACTATTAAGCCCAGATCTAAAAAGATCAGTGCCAGGGCTAACAATTGGGTGCTGTCAAACATTAAACCCACTAAATTCTCATCTTGTTAAATCATCTGATAGCCTTTTCTTCTTTAGTTAAATAGGGATAAATAATAAAAAACAATTTACAACTAAAAGATGCTAGCATTTTGCAGCTGCCGAATGTGTTTTGGGGAGATTAGATTCTATAATGAGGAGATATAACCATCATTTTATAAAAGCTGCTGGCGTCTTGGGAAAAGCACCACGGAATACGATTAGAAAAAAGCCCTTCCTTCATGAACCTATTATAGTCATGCGCCAATTGCTTGGCATATGCTTAATGATATCTTCATAGCTGAGGAACCGTCATTTGTTACTGTAAATCTTGACATAATAGATTAAGTTCAATTGTACTTTTATTAGTTCCACTTTTGACTTGAGTAGTTTAAACTCCCTACACCCTACAAAAGTTGAAAACAAGCCAACGAGCCATAATTTTTTTAGCAAATATATGTATATGTTTTCCAATAGCTTAATTGGAAGCCTTTCTCAATTAATTTAAATATCATTTCAAGCATCCCCTGCTGACGGTTCTCTATTAAGTTTATCAAAGCTGTGGTAATAGGGGTATGAGAATTATGGAGTGGAGAAAATTCCATGTGTAACACAGATACAGGCAATAAACAGCTAATATTAGCGGTCTCCTTAAGCCTTCAAAAATCTTAAGGTCAATTAAAACAGCATCCGTTGCTATAACCCCAACATTTCTGAAGGATACAAGGATATTTTGTTTGCTTTCATGAGAGAGACTTAAAAAGGAGGCAAGAACAGCTAAGTCTATTTCCAAACCTTGACCTGTGGAGTCCTTGACAGAGCCACAGCCCAATCTTGACCACAGGACTTTTTTTGGTGATGTTGTTTCCCATAAGAGAAGAAATGTCTTCCATCAAAACTGGAGCTTCTTACTGTTTGTGGTTTTCATGGCCCAAAGCTTACCCAAGTAGCCTCTATGCTAGAATACCAAAGGTTCAAACTGGAAGCCGTTAAAACCTCTATCTTGTGCCTAGTAAAGGTGCCTGGTGACCTGAGTTCCATCCCTTGGACCAGTACGGTAGGAGGAGAGACCTAGCTTCCAAAAGCTGTCCTCTGAGCTCCACAAAAGTACCGCGGCACACGTATGTCCACAGACACACATAATACAAACAAACATATACATGTAAAAATTTAAAATTATGCATCTCAAGACAAGAAGGCAAAGAACATCTAGAGTGGGAAATAGGTTTTCTTATCAGTATTTCTATGCTAACCTTGTTTAAAATCTTAGGTGATTAGGACAAATTTTTATGTATCTATCGTCTTCGAATGTAATTTATTTCTTATATTTACACATGCAATTTAATTCTTATATTATGTACATAAAATTCACTCCTTATGCATTTTATAACTATATGATGACTATGCACGTATATTAATTTTAGCTTCTCATCAAAGATAAAAATTTTAATAACAGGATTCCCAACTCGCAAGTCAGGTGACAAACAAAGACAAAACTGGCTGTCTCTTGTGGGGCACACGATCCATCCACCCGCACTCTGTGGCCACCTCTCTTGAAGTGTCTCCTCTCCACCCTCACCCAGCAGATGCAGCAGTGATCCACAGCCCGAGTTCCCAGTCAGGCTTCCACTCATTCCAGTTAACAGTCTCAAAGCCGGGCAATCTCCACAAAAGCTGTCACATTCCCTCGTGAGCACGTTTCAAGGCTAGAGTCTCTTTTACTGAATTGCACGGAGAATCTATCTCCTGGAATGGGGCAATACCTTGTGCTTCACAT
Organism: Apodemus sylvaticus; assembly: GCF_947179515.1. Lineage (NCBI taxonomy): Eukaryota > Metazoa > Chordata > Mammalia > Rodentia > Muridae > Apodemus > Apodemus sylvaticus. The sequence continues at coordinate 89,188,410 of NC_067481.1, read as the reverse complement.
ACCCCAAGAGTGACAGGATCTAGTTGGAGTGACTTCACATTCCTGGCTGAACATGAGAAAATCTCAAAGTTTTAGTTAGTTTGCATTTTCTATGGCAACTCAGTCTTAACTATGTCTCACAAACCCTATAACTTAACTTGACAGAACCACTATTAAACCCTTGCAAACTAATTTGGAGGGCGGGGAGGGAAGAAATCCACTGAAGTCCTTTCTTAGAGACCAGCTGAGGGTCCAGTCCTCATAATCCAAGGGGTTGGGAAGAGAGTCTATCTTAGAGCAACATGCAACTAGCAGCCGTACAACCCTGAATTTCCAGAACAGACCCCAGGAAACTATCTGCCTGCCTTTCTGGGTATTTATTACTTTGCTTATTGTTGGGAGCTGGGCTGGGTCTTTTCTGGGTGGAATATGGGAAGAAGAGAGCATGTCTAAGTTGAAAGTTTGGTTCCTGAACAGACAGACTTCATTTTTCTTCTCTTCCCTATGTTCTAGTACAGGTCTTAGACCCGACCCTACTGGAGTCACTTCCTTAGTGAATCCCTCCATCCTCTTTATGATCCCAAAGCCTTCTACAGTGCAGATTACACAGTGGAGTGCTTCTTGCCTCCACCCAGCTCAGAACAATGGCCCCTGGTTAATAGCTGATTAGTTAGTTGGAAGTTCAGGTCACAGCTAGGGAGCTGTAATGGGATATCTGAGGCAAGGGGAAGACTGGGAAGAGTAACCTTGTAGAATTGAGGTCTAAAGCTTCCTCTAAGTAAGTAGTTTCAGAATTGAATGGATGAAGTGGCTACCAGCTTGAGTCTACTCGAGTATTGATTAGTCATAGATAAGGAGAAATGTCTATACATTACATGACTAGAGGTAATGTGTTCTTTATGTTTATTGTGTAGAGAAAGAAAAAGAGTCAGAATCTGGTGTCAGAAATATGTTAGCTACGCAGGAGAAGCAAAGACACGGCTTTCCTTTATCTATATGAGCTACCGTATATGGTAACAGAGGATTTGTATCTATCATTGAGTTCAAGATTTCAATACATGGAAATGAGAAGCACGCTAGGTAGTCAGAACTCAGGAAGGTATAAGCGCACAGCCAAGCAGGTTGGAGTGACAGGAGGGAGGAGTCAGGAGCCAAGGCAGTCAGGAGTCTGTAGTAGCTTAAAAATCTCAGTAGGGGATTCAGTCCTGACTAAACCTTGACTTTGATCCTTCAATAAGGTCTCAGCCTCCACAACTATGCACATTTGTTACTAAATGAATACAAGATACTAAGTTTGTGGCAAATTGTTACAGTGATAAAGAAAATACACAATGGCTTTCAAGATACAATCGGTGGCAACACTTTATCTTCTCTAGCATCTGGTTGGCCTATAGAAGGTGGATGGGAGTGGGGTGGGAATAGAAGGATGTTTAACATGCTCCCAAGTCCCTCACCTGAGAAACCCAACTGTCTGAAAGCCCTATGTCAGTAATATCAGAAAGAATTTATAATGAGCATGCCAAGCATTCAAAGCAAGAGCTTAAAGCAGTGCTGTTAGGCACTGAGTATGAAGGGAAGCCCGGAGGACAGGCTGCTGCTGCCACAGGGGCAGTAGACAAGGCCATTGCTTGTTGCAATGGTTCTGACTCTAAGGAGCAGAGTCCACCCAGGGGAAGGCCAGGAGTCTCCTTTGATGCTTACTTTAGGCTAAAATAGTACTTTCTTCTATGTGTATTCTAATGTCTGTCTATGTGTGCGTGTGTGTGTGTGTGTGTGTGTGTTTGTGTGTGTGTGTGAGAGAGAGAGGGGGGGGCAGATACACAGACCCAGAGAAAGAGAGACAGAGACAGATAGAGATACGAAGAGAGAAAGAATATTTAGTGTGTTTATTTGCAGAGGATACCATAGGGGCCAAGGATTTAACTGTTATGCAAATAAAACTTGCTTTTTTGAGCAGAAGTATACTCATTGTGCAGAGAGACATTCAAATAAGTGTTAGATGAAGATGCTAGAGAGGAAAGCCATGTATAGTTAAGAACAGTATAGGAGAACATCTGTGTCTCAGTCTGAAAGTAAGATTCTCCAATGCTCTTCCCTCATGGTCCTTTAGAATAGGTACAGTTTAGAAGGTGACCTTATGGAGTGTGGTCTGCACAATCTTGGTCTGTAGGGGACAGAGAGAAACCAAATTCATTCACAAGAAACTGAAGGAAGCTACTCAAGGAGGATCCAAAGATGGCTTTCTCCCAGATAGATACATGGTGCCCACTGATTCTGAGTTCTGGATCAGGAGAGTTCAGAGTGGTATGGCTGTCAATGATGGTAGCTGACCCTTCGCGTTTGAAACATGACTCCTATGCCTTCCCTGGGCTCATTTGTTAGTCACAGACCACAAATACTCAAGTACTTAATATTTTGATATTACTTGGAGCTCCCCCCGCCCCATGTAGCTTTATTCTTTCTCAATGTTTTAAGATTCCTGGCACACATAAACTGCACAGGACTATTCTGAAAATGGCACCCAAGAACTTACCTAGTACACCCATTTTCTGGCAATCTGTGTGCTGCTGACAGGCTAGTGATTCTCTGACCCCTCTCTTTTCTGTCTCAGGATAATTTCTATGACAGGTGATTTTTGCCAGTCAGTGTGGTTACACACAGACTGAGAAAGGCTCGGCTAGGGGACGCTGCATGGAACACTTCTAACGGGTCTTCTAAGCCTTCGTCTTGAGGGTGTGTATCCTGCTACGCTAACACTGCCGGCTCATCTCACCGGGTATTCACCTAGGGCTGCCCATGACGGACAGAAGGAAGAGAAGGCCATTATCAAACGTAGCCCTTCAGTGGGAGAGACAGATAGGCAAACGTGTAGCTTTCCTGGCAACCTTGTAACTGCAAGGAGAAACAATCCATGTCTAACATCGTGTATGGAGCATGCAGCTCTGCTTGGGGAAGAAGTAGATGACCGGAGGAAGCACATGGTTTAGAATCGGATACTGCTGGCACGCAGGGGTGAGGATATCGGAGTGGAGGAGGTCTCAGATACCATCAGTGGGTGTGAAGGTATTAAGTAGGAAAGCTAGTACTAGAGAGGTAAGTCCAGATGAGCTGCCTAGAGCCCTCTCCCTGCCTCCATCCAGTAGGATAAGCTGAATTTTTGGTACCTCTGAAATGGAGAAAAAAAAGAACCCCAAAAGGAGGTTAAGGATCCTTAGCCAATGGGAAACCTTTCAGGGTTCTAAAGCTTTGGGTTTGGAATATTTGCATATGTATACATAAATATATAGGGATTGGGACCCACATCTAAGGGTGTATGTGTATGCATATATATTATATTTTAAATACACCTTAAGCATATGGATTGAAGGTACAGCAGTATTTTAATTTTTTCCATGGAACAAAGTTTGAACGTGTTGAACAAAGTTGAATCAGACTCATAGCACATGTTGGTATGAAAGAAGTTTAGATTTTGGAATCTTTTCAGATGAGGGGTTCTTTATGTATATCTTCTAGTATTGTTTTGAAGTCGGAATGAGGTAAGTAAAAGAGAATATGTATTAAAAGGCTAAGTCATCTTTGGCTAGGAATGTAATTTGAATTATATTGTCCCTCCACCTGTCTGTCAGTCAGTTTAATATTAATACATTCAGTTGAGAACATACTCGCAAGTTGAGCTTCAGGTTGGGTCATTTTCTTATCTTATTTCATAGGCGGGCCTCCTTTGATCATTCCAGAACCTGTCTAAATCTGAAGCTAAGCTAAGCTAAAGGGGGACTGTACACTGTGATAGGGGAACCCTGAATATTTTTTAAATCCATATACCTTTTAAGACCAAAGAAACGTGATTCAGTATGGCATTGATGAATGCAATGAAGAACAGGTCTTAGAATTATTTTTCACAAAACCATTTCAATAACAACAAATATTATTTCTGGATTAGTTGATGAAGTACTAGAAGAGGGAAGAGAAAGAAAGCAGTAATTGTGAAGTTTCATACATGGGAAAAATTAAGAAAAAAAAAAACCCTTCCTACAAAATTGTAACAGGAATAAAAAAATTGGATTTTCATTCAAATTGAAAGAATGACAAAGGAAGATTGAAAGTTGACTTGTGTCTGGAACGTTGAAATCCCCTGGCAATGCTCCATCCACTCTCTGGTCCAGATCACAGCTGTTTCAGGGAGAGAGACTTAAGGATAGGTAGAGTCAGGATGGACCCGCAGTGAGTCGGATGGCTGAGAAGAGTCAAGCAGGAGAAGAAGAGCCCGTGCACAAGGGGTTTGTTTGAAATCTATTGTTAAATCGGAAAGGTCTGCCAAGCAATTTGTTTTATTTCAGTCAAAAAACGCTGGCTTAAAGCAGGTGCATAGCTTTCTTCTTTCTCCCAATTCAAACACCATTTTCAAACGCATCTTGGGGGATTCAGACCCAAAATTACCAAACCCAATAACAGATCGTGGCTGCCGAGGAATCTGAACTTTGTTTACACAATTAGGAGACGCTCCACGTACGACAAGGTTCCCGTAGCAAATTAACAAGAACAATTTTCCCGTCTCGGGAGCTGTCAAGATGGGCCCTGTTGGCCAATTTATCTTACTCTAGCACATCTCTGGTGCTTGTCAATCAATATGTGAAACATTTGGTGCTGATTGCCATTTTTCTCTCCACTTCCTTTTGCCTCTTGTACCAGGCAATTTACTGCAAGTCAATCAAGGTCGAAGCCGACCTTGTTTAAATAAAACAGTGTTGAGCTCTTTGCACAGCAACAATTTCAAAGACAACAGCACGCACTGTATCTTTTGCATTTACATTTATGCTACCTCCCCCCAACCCCCACTGGAGTGCCTAAAATGCCATCGTCGAATTATCAGTCATAACTAAGTCACCTGGAGAACAAGAAATCGAAGCTGAACATCTGGGAAGGAAGCACACATTTCAACGTATTCTCTCACTATGAAAGATGCCCTCGGCCGACAGTGATATCTCACCAGTGAACTGTCCTGGTGGTTTTCCCTATCACTGTTAAGTCCAAACTTGAGGCAAGGCCACAGAAAACAAACAAACACCATATCCCAAAACACTGAAAATTGGTAATATACAGGAAATAATTTCAAGCACCAGTCAGCCTAGGCCTAGGGGATCGGGACCTACAGTTGAGAGTTTTAGGACAATTTGGTGACAGTCCCTAACCATTGTAATGAGTCCTGCACAGTCTTTTGTCATCATAGTGTTGATCCTCAGGGAAGAGTAAAGCAGAGAGACAGCGCCTATGTCTGTTGGTATTATGAGAAGCATCTGGCTTGAAGGTTTCTCCCAGCCTCTCCCTTCCTACCAACTACTTATAATATTTATGTGCCTCAATAAATCAGACCCTGAATGTTTAGCAAACTTTTATCTCATGCCCTCCACCCCCTCCCCATAAATGTTAAGAATACACAATGAAATGAGCCCTGGCTAAATGGGACTTTCTAAGAAAGAACTGCAGCCGGGTGAATATAGGCTGTCCCGAAATAGCAACATGCAACTTAATTGCTGTGGCGGTGCCAGGCTCCCAGAACAGCTCCTTAGAAATGGACTCTTGGTAAGGGCCTACAATACAAAGCACAGTCTGATGCTCTGTGATGCCCCTTACTACAGACTCAAATTAATAAGTAAACAAGTGTCATATCTTCTAAATCACGAAGGAGGAAAGGCTTCTGTGCTCTTTGTGCTAATTTTGATTTTCATTGGGTTTGAATGTGCCTTAGGTTAGGCTGTAGTCTGATTTTGTTTTACTATTTGTGAGAAGACACCACTGAAGGACACCGGCCATACACACACATGCACATGCATGCATGCATATATGCACGCACACACATACACACACATTGGAGGAACATATACCATGTACCAGGTGTCCAGGACAGGTTAGAAGCAAACACTGGGGGGGGGGAAGGGGGGGAATCTGTGGGGTCAGGGTATTGGGCACTAATAAAATCACTTCCAAAATAAGATTACTGTTAGAACCTGAGTTACGTGCCATGCAGGATATATTTAGTGGTACTCTAGAACATGCTGGGAAATGAGGAATGCGCCCCCAGTATATGAAGGTATAGCACAGTTTTTACACATGTGAGTCAATTTTTCAGGCCTTTCCAAGTGAGGTCTACTGATTCATGGAGGAGATGCAGACCCACACCTGAGGTGTCTGCTGACCTCCATACTCCTGCTAAGGCATCCTTGCATGTGCCTGCACTCAGACATGTGAACGTGTCCAAATGTCACACACAGCAACCACACAGCACAAACACAAAAGCAAAGAGATGAGAATGATAGCTTTTAAGTCAATGTAAACTGTCCTTCCAACAAACAGACAGCCTAAGTGGTGTACGGTTGCTCTAACGAATTGTTTTATGCAAAGCAAAACAATGTCACCAGGTCTCTGTCAGCATTTAGTCACGAGCACAATTACCCCTCAAATGGAAGATTGGGACCGCTTGGCAATTCCCTAGGCAGTGGTGATTTTCAACCCAGCCTGACAGACTCTGATAGACTCAACATTCTTTGCTTGACATTAATTCATTTGTGATCTTTACTGTCATACTGAGCATCTGATCTCAAGGTGGTCCTTAATGGTGCATGATATATTTTATTGATGTTTCTTTTATTCTTGCATGTTTCTTCTTCATGATTGTATCTGTTGTTACCCTGTCTCCTTCTGAACTCTATTCTCTCATGAGACAAGGCTCTGCTAGAAGGCTTGATGAGGTTTCTATATGGTTATGCTGGTTTATCAGGTTCTCAGTTTGTGTGAGGGGGGATGGTGAGGAGAAGGATTCAGATGTTCTAGGATGAACCTGGCAACCAGAGTTTGATATAAGTTTCCTGCTTGTGCCTCTAGCATTTGCTCAAGAATGACATTCGGTTCCGACAGAATCCATATGGGAGGAATGTGTACACCTTTTGTTTCTTGCTTACTCTTTCTGTAGAGTAGTCCTGTGCCACATCAGACACTGGAATTCCAAAGGCGTTTGATCGCATGCCTGTCTACAGTTAACCCTTTGGTTCTCAGCAGTTGGATCCTCATAATATAACGTTTGTCTACCTATGCTGTTGGTTCGTTCTTCCTCATGGGCAAAGCGTTTATTGGATTTACTTTAAATAAAGTCACCTTATGAATTAGGTAGATAAATTTAGTCCCTCCTCTCAACCTTGGAAGAACTTTTCTGCAACAGAAAAAAAAAGAGCAAAAAGGGAAAAGCAGATATTTCTTTTTCTAAGAGAATCTAGAAACACTGCATGTGTTCATTGCTAATGAGTGTATTTCCAATATCAATGGAAATTAGACCATCAGTCTGGATGATGTGGTATTACACTCATTTTACACTGTAGTCCCAATTATTCTCAATTCTGTACACATACACACTCTTATCCTATAGTCTTTCATTTCTAAAATAAAAGCCAGTTTTTTTTAAAAAAATATATCCCATGGTCCATCCAAGTTCTTCATTTTTCTTTGCTAAAAGCTGGGCTGCCTGGGTTTTCAATGCTAACAAATGTTTTATGACAGGTTCACCGATTTGCTGTTCAACATACTCTTTAATTATGAATGTATGAGGGAAAATTCCACCCAGGAAAACAATAAATCACCATTGAAATTATTTGTTAGTTGAATGAGCTGAATGAACAGTTGGCTTCAGGGCAAAGATTCATCTGGCATCTTTTAAGTCAGCTCTTATTTTATTTTCTCCTCACAGAAATCAGGTCTAGGCCCTTAGGAATCAACCAAGCATTGCAGAGAAAGAATCTGGAGAGAGTCAACCTAAAGATGTCTTGAGATGATCATTCTTTTTGCATAGTTTTGGTAATAATAAATTTTTATAAATACTTATCAAGTATGTACTGTGTCCCTATACATTACATACATATGTTTCTTTACAGTAAATTAACTCAAAACAATACTCTTAAGCTAGAAAGTGGCAAACCCCAAGTTTAAATGAGTTTCTGAACCCAGATTTTGTAACCTCGGTCATTAAGAGTCTATACATTCCGGTAACCATTTTGCCTCAAAGAAATCCTCGTAGAATAAAAACAAATTCAAATTACAATCCTGAGCCATAATTTTACTTTAAATTTACATAATCCTCATTCTCCCCAGCTAGCCAACGAAAGCAAATTTTGTAGTTGCTCTTAAAACAAAAAACCAAAGCCGCCTGGGCATGAATTGAATATGCAAAGTAACAGAGAGACCTAGCTATAGTGGAGCCACAGAAAAATGTGCTATCAATGGAGTTTCTTGGGGGACGTGAAGGAAATAAGAGTAATGTGATAGTTAGTTTCAATTTGAAAACATAAAGTGTGTCAGTAATGATAACTGATGCTATTTGGTAATAGATGTTTCCCATGGCATCACAAAGCAGACCGGGCACTGGAAGCTTCCAGGCAGGAATTAGTTTAGCATCCGTCCTTGAAGTCCCCATTGAACTTGTCTAAAAAGTTATGAAGACTCATAGCTGCTTTGAACAAATTCATACAAATAGTACTGGGCATTTTCAAGAGACGACAAACACCTCTGCTTTCGGTTCTCACCTGTGTCGGCAGCTTCGCTGCCTGCAGCAAATCCCATCAATATCTCCAGTAGAACATTTGTTTTAGAGGTATTTATTTGGCACCTAGAGCTCCCAGTTTTGGAAATAGATTTGAGTCCCATAATTAGATATTTCTACTGGAACAGCCGACCATCTGGGTAGTTCCTATTGTATCACTAAAGCCTCAGATTTTTCCCATCTTTCTATCGATTAGACATCACTTTGTGTCAAATGTTACAGATGTACACAAAAAAATTGTTTGTGATTTAAGTGTGATGACACAATTGGACTCAATTCCTTATTTCTTCTGGGAATTTTCTGTTTGTCTCAATACTAAGCTAGGTGGGGGTTCCCAAAAGGTTTCTTCCTGGGTCTCCTTGACGTCAACCAAGATGAGAATCAAGGGATCCTGGGAAGTGGAAGACAGTGACATGGGCCCTGGGGGACTGTGTGATTATGGTTCCATATGCGGCTGCTTAAAGGGATGAGCGATCTCTCCCATCGACTGCGGCTTGTGTGAGAGCAAGAAGGTGGCAAGAAACAAGCTAACCGCTAACCAAGCAAACCAAAACAAGCCCTTCTTCTCTAGCACAGGAAACCTTTGCTTGCCTTCCAGGTAGGGCAATTTCTAGAGGATTGCCAGAGCAAAAAAAACAAAACAACAACAAAAAACAAAAAAACTTTAGACAGCTTACCTAGATCATTAAGAAAAAGATATAGCCCTCAATAAAGGGGGTAAAAAAAAAACCCATCAAACTGGGAGTGAAGTGGGCTGTCCAGGTTCCAAATGCTCATTCAGGAACACGGTAATAATCACAACGATCAGTCTCTGCACAGTCAAACAAGTACTTATACAACTAGACAACATTTGAATAAATGCTGGAGAAATTTGAGAAAGTCATCTCTGTCCCATCCGAATGAGTGCATAAGCTTGTGAGCCACTCAGAAGACTGAGATTCAGTGAATACTTTTCTATCTCTCAGCTTTTCAGGTGTTTTCCTAAGTTATGAGTCGCTGATGAAGCATGTAAGGTGACCCCACTAACTTTTTTATAGTGGTAATAATTTTAAAAATATAATCTCCAACAGGAATGAAATGGCTAAGTAACCAGTGGTGAATCTATACACTGAGTCAGATGTTAAAAATAATATTTTAGAAGAATGTTAAGTCATGTGAGAAAATATATTGCGATATATATATATATATATATATATATATACACACACTTAACATGTGTATTAGTCTGTAAATAAATATATATTATTGATAGCATTATGGGAATATTTGGTGTCTATAATATTTTTATGTATTTGTGATTTTTATTTGACTTTATCCAATTCAAAAACTGTTCATAAGTGCATTTATATTTTAAATCTATATCTCTCACATATGTATCTTTACCAAGAATTTTACACCTTTTCAGTGGCATTGGGTTAATTGTAATCTGAGCCCCACAGGGATCAACTGTCATCCTAGGTGCTTCTCTCTTCTTAGCCAGCCTTGTTTAGAGTGAGACAGTCTTCTCTCTTTTGTTGTTGCTAAGGTTTCTTGATAGCAAAGTAGGCAAGATCAATGGCAGAACAATCCAAAATTACAGCATCTTAGAGCAGAAGTCTGGTCCTTACCAAGATGCCCTGTTCATCACAGTGGTTGCAACCTCAACTTGACAGTCCACCAGGTTCTACTACTGTTCTCAAGTGGACAGATTGAGTTCCCTGGGGTTGGTCCTGGTCTGAAACCCTTAGGTGAAAGGGGCTGTTTGTTCACTCCAATAGACAATTATGAAGGGCAATTAAAAATTTAAATTATGTTAATAGGCCAGAGAAAAATGACTGTTTGCAGAAATCAGTGGTAATTACCAGACATAATGGTTCTCAATTAGGCTGCAGGGGATTTTCCAGTCATTCATAATTCACTATCTTAAATGTATCATAAAAAAGTAATTGTCACTTGTTAATAAAACTTACTTAAAAACAACGGAGCTATGTTATGTAGAAAGTATCACTGCTCTCTTCTTCGTCAACTTACAAAACTTCTATCATCTTAATTTTTAAATGTGGCACAGGCTAGCTCAAAACAACATCAAACAATGAAAACATATATCTTTTCTAGAACTTGCATTATTCTATTCTATTGGCACTCCTCCTTCTACCTCCTTGGGTCCGTTAAAAGGGGAAAGAGGCAGGAAATATATTATAGTGATATTTTAGTCAATTAAACTTGAAAACAAAAAAGTATTAACTTGCTCTTTCTATCACATTTATCTCCTTAGATTTTATTTTAAAAAATTATATTTATATGCAGCTGTCTCATGACCTCCAGGAATATAGTCAGCATTCGTGCATGGACATATAGTTCCAATCTCAGGCAAGGCAATCTGTTGAATTAATTTCTCTGCACACATGATGTGATTCAGGGCCTCTGTCTTGGTGGTTCAAAGCTTGCATTCTAGGAAAATGCAAAAAAGGGCTTTAAGAAGCAAGAGGGAAGGAGAGGGAGGCCAAAGAATTGCAGAGGGCAGAGCTTAAGTAAGAAAAAGATGAGAAGGATGTCTTCATCTTTAGATGTAGTACCCAGACAATAACGCCTTGTTGTTGTTGTTGTTTTGTCTCTGCTAAAAACTACAGCTACTTTCTCCGCTCTTTGTCCAATCAGGAAATTCCTGATGTATTATTCTCAAGTTGCAGACTGTAACTTTACAGTCACCAGAAAGACGGAAGTAAAGACAATCTCCTTCTCCCCGTGTGATAATAGTTTCAGGTGAGTCACAATTCAGCAACATTTCCAGAAACTTTTCTGAGAGAGAGAGAAAGAGAGAGAGAGAGGACTCGAACTAGACTATTCTGTTCCAGACATTTCAGAGACAAAGCCTTATTTAATTTTTGACATTATTCTATAAAGCATGTGTTTTTACATATCTGCTACAGCTGAACACATGGGATGTTCAAATGTCAATACCATGTTCCAGATGACAGAAAGTGATGGGGCAGGACTTTGAATCCAGATGTGTTTAGATCCAACATGTAAAAGACATTTCCCTTTTCATGTGATGTGCCTTGCTTGAAACGGAAGACATGACCTTGAGGCATCTTAATCTATGATAGTCCCATCTATGACTTTTCCTTCATGGATGCAATGCTCATAGCACATGGAACAATGGGACACTAAGAGTGGGGTGCAAGTAGTCTGATATGTTTGCAACTGTACCCCAAGAAAATAATCATAGGGATTTGTCAGCAGGTGAAGTCACCCACAAGCAGACAAATGATCCCAATTTTCTACATATCTTGAGGACACTTCCAGTCAGCAGAGACATCTAGCCTTCACCAAATATATCTTAAATGGCTTCTGTAGGTGTGGAGAACTCCCCACAAAAGGGCAGAAGACATACATTTTGTAATAAGATGTGGCTGGCTTCTTCCCAAATTCACACTTTAGCCAAAGCATTACTTCTTTGGAAACATTATTCCTTCTAGTCTTTCTAAAGTGGAAGATACTACATTCCAGTTAGAATCATGCCTCCTATGATATTTTCTGTAGGCTTAAATGTCTATGTTTGCCTTGTCTGCTGGAATGCCAGTAATATAGCATGTTTCCAGCCAAACTACTACATACAGCCCAGTGCTTTATATAAGGAGGTGTATATTTAATGCATGATTATGCATTTTCAAAACCAAGCCCCCATTTTCAACAAGAGCCCAAGCATGTGGTCTTCTAGGTACAAGACTTTCCTTTACAAGAGTCTCTAGGAAGTGAGATTAGATTAGTGGGTGATTAGATGCCCAGTAGGATGCGACCTGAAGTGGTAGCTGTCCTGGATTCCGGTTGGGATAAATGACAGAGATGGAACGAAAAGGGACAAGGGGAAGAGCGTCCTCACTCTGACCCTTTCTGAGGTTGGTTAGAGACGGCAGCATCTCAAGTGATATGGAAGATGTGCCAACATTTCCTTGGTTGGTGACTGACCTTGCTGTCTCACAGAACTTTATTTTCTGAGTATGAAGCTCTGTTGCCTGGAGTGAAGTGCTTGTCTCTTTCTACTAATGTTATTCATTGAGCAAAGACTGTGAGAACATTTGTGTCAATGAATATACATGGGGCTTTGGACTTTGGGCACTGTGTAGCTTTCTTTACTAGGTCCTGAGTATAAACACTCCACCCTTCCTCCCGCATTAACCTACTTTTGGTTTTAAACTGTTGTTTTGTTCACAAAGATCTAGGCTGTGTTCATCACCAAAGGCCTGAGTTCTCTGACCCTTTGACTGTATCGTTTGTCCACAGTTTGACTCCTTACACAAATGATTTGTACTAGACTTACAAAGTAAAACAGTATTTCTTTTACTACTGCTTATTTTATTTGTAAAAGTTTTAACGATATTTACTTCTAGTAACATGGACTATTCATTTATATTATAAATAATGAACGTTTAATAAAAACTTTAAATAAAGGCATTTATAAAACAAAGAAAATGTGTCCTTCGTCCACTCCCAGACCTCTTGTGTCATCTGTCCCTTCTTGATAGGATCTCTTTAACTGGCTTGCTATATTGACAGCGGTAAAAGTTGAACAGTTAATTGGGGGTAATACCTATAAAGCCTGATTCATAAAATGTGTTTATTCCTAGGAGTAAATACTCTTCCCATTTATAGTTTTGAGTTACAAATATGCTGCGGTTGAGGCAGTATATTGCATTGCGTGATTGTGCTTTTATAAGCCAGTACAAGCTGACTCCAGAACGTTACAAACATAGTTTTACCTTCCTCCTTTTCTCACCAACCCTTCTTACTTATATCCATTTTCCTAATCATCCATCTGCCTGTCTGTCCATCCATCCATCCGTCTGCCTGCCTATCTATCTATCTATCTATCTATCTATCTATCTATCTATCTATCTATCTATCTATATATATATATATATATATATATATATATATCTATCTATCTATCCACCTACCCACCCATCCATATTTGGCTTTACATATATAGTCATCCATGAATTTAAAGCTCTACAGAAAGCACTATTATTTTGTTGGCAATTCACATCTTTTCCACACAATTCACTGCAGCTCTGAGTTTCTGAAATCTTCTTAAAGCCTCTCATAACAGGAACCAGCCTGTGCGAACGCCCCAGCCGAAATGAGCATATTTCATCTGGTCTATAGGAGCCGCGGGCCTGTGCATGCCTCACGCATGCTCACTCTTGTCTATCTATTGTAGAGGGGAGTAATTCATCATTGGGCAGCAGGTTCTGCTCAGATGGTTTATTGTCCTGACCTCATTAAAAGCATGTAATCCGCGCAGTGCCGTAAATCTATGCCTCTAAATACTTTCCTCTTTAATTTTTTAATACTGCACACATGAAGGGAAAGGTTAAAGCCAATTAAAAGAGATACAAATACCATTATTACTGCCCTGACAAACAGTTAGTTATTGGATTCGGTCGTTTCAGTTTAGGAAGCCATTATTTTTGTTCCTGAATGAATTAGTAATCAAGTTGTTTATTGACTTATCTTATCTTGGAGATGCTAAATATTTTTGTTGGTCCACTCTCCTCTCTCTCTCTCTCTCTCTCTCTCTCTCTCTCTCTCTCTCTCAGTTGGCACCATTCCGGCACACATAAAAATTATGGACAACTTAAGGTCTAAGTGCAAACAATAACTGCACAGCTGCATGTGGAATTCAGCATATGGGCAGTGCTATCATTTCCACTGGTTCAGGAAGGAGTGCTCCGAGCCTCACTTGGTGGTTATTGTTGTTGTTGTTGTTGTTGTTTTTTCTCTCCCATTAAGGCTATTATATGACACTGACAGATGCTTAAAAGCATTTAGGGCTGAAAGAACTGTTGGTGAAATTGCTGCAAAAGATTGACAAATGATGATCTTTTTGTCCACAAGGTTCTTATTTCCTGTGCAAAATGGACCGAAAGAATAAAGGGAAAGAAAAAGAACCATTAATGTAGAGACTTGGTATTGTTTTCTGACATGAGTTCGTCTTTTCCATCACATTCGGCCAGAAACGTGATGGTGCTGTTTATGAAAAGGCTGCAGGGTTGTAAAACACAGCCGTTAACTCTTTGCTAGCTGATTGATGCATGCTTGGGTGTCGAGTTCTCTCCTAACTCCATCTTTATTCCTTTAGGAGTAGGAAATGGACCTTATAGGATCTGAGAACTCGGGGCTATGCGGTATGAGATTTGCTAGTCCTTCTAGCTAGAACCTTCTTTGTTCATTTAATTGTCTACCATCAGGTCTAGACTGGTGAGAAATGACAAGGAGTAATAAGAGTACAAAGAGTAAAGCTGACCACAGTGTGGGAATCTGAATGTACTCAGGGTCACAGGCCCACATCTCTTACTTTCATACAACTCAGCATCTCTATAAGTGCTATTTCATTTCTTCAGTCTTGTCCCACTTCAGGATTCAGGAGGCGTTGGTTCCGGGATCGTTTATGGATACCAGAACCCAAAGATTCTCAAGTTCCTCCTGTATCAGAATGCAATGTTTGTACACAACCAGCACCATTCTCCTGTACACTTTGAGCACACCCAGCATAAGTGCTGTGTAGACAGCTGTTACACTACGGCACTTAAGGAATCATGGGAGGAAAAAGAGGTCGGTATAGTGTCAGCGGAGACACAATTAAAGAGTTTGGACTTGCTGCTGATTAAATCTGTGGGTTTCTGGGTCTTTGGAGATGGAGGGCCAGGAGTCCTCTACTGCTCCTACTAATAGTGATCAAAGTCAGGCACTTTCAATGGGTAGAAGAGAAACCTATACTCAGACAGAAGCAACACAGAGAAAGACAAAAAAAAGACTCTGAGATTAAACATCTCAGAAATAAGGGAAGAAAAGGCTAAGGGGGGAAGGTACCTTCGGTGTTGTCTCTCCCATGGGATACCAGAACAGGGCTTCTGAAAGTGTTCTCCAGGAGTAGCAATGCCACTATCACATGGGCAATGCCATTAGGAAAGCAAAAATCGACACCTCTTCTGGACATAGCTTGGATTGGGGACAACTGGTCATGGTTTTAGTAACATTTGGGGGTACCTACTCAGGACTGGCAGAAGCTACCTGGTATAAATTCTTGGGCTTGAGTTGATCATCCTGCCTACTATGACATGACACAGGGCACTGTTGATACTTCACTATTAGCAATTAATTAATTAATTAATTATTCCATAAACTTCACCCTAGACTGAATGTCTTTGGGGGGAGGGGTCCAAGGAACTTCCTGCTGGCTCCGTTTCAGGCTCAGAGGCCTCTCAGGGTTCTAGGACACAGCAGGTACCCAGAAAATCAATACCGAAGTAAAAGAGTATACATGATAAAAGTGTATGTGGAATAAAAAAGAAACATTTAAAGAGATTTAACTCCATTAAAGTTAATAGTTGGAGCTTAATAAATAAGACTCAATCCTAAGAGAAAATGACCTCTTTTAAAAAGAAGGGAGGAAGAAAACCTTGGTCCCGGGAACATTCTCCAGTAGCTTTTAATGAGATCACAGCTTATTCTCTTAAGGAGTGAAGGAAATAATTGAACACACTTCACACTAATGACTTCTTATAAAATGTGTCCAAAATCCATTGGTATTCAGAGTCAGACATGATCCAATGACCCCTGATGGCAGCAAGTCTTATGTATTCTAAATAGGGGTGCAATAAAACCCCCAAGACCTGCCAGATACAGCCCAGTGAGTTGGTGCTGTCATGGTCCCAATAAGTGAGTCTTCCTGTCTCTCTATATCTAGAACAGAGGACACGTTACAGAAGAAGGAGAGACACACACAACGTCCCAGTCAGCTTTCTATGAGACCAGAACACAGCCTCTTGTCCTTGTTGCCTTTACAATACCCTGAAAGTGTTCTTGATAACCTCCATTTTCTATTCTGAGATTCATGTTGGTACCAAGTGAGAGCTGTTGAGGCCAGAGTCTACAGAGTTTCTGTGCTTGCCTTTGCATGGTCTGGCACCAGGACAACCTGACTTCTCATTGGGCACCAGCAATTCCTGCCTTACATTGTTTTCCTGAGCTTCTATTTTCTCATCTGAAAAAAAAAATCAAAGCAATGTTTTTACTGAAAAATGTATATATTTTAGCCAGGCACCTGAAGTAGACCAGGAGCTCAGTAAGCATTCCCATTTACAACATTGTAACAATTCCGTATATTCTATGGGGGCTTCTTCAGCCAGAGGGCACAGGCCCCGGAAGAGCCAAGAGAAGGACCAGAGACTCTCCAAAGAATTTGAAAGTTGTTTTATATTGGTACATGCCCTTGTTCTTTGGGCGTGAAACCCCTTAGACTAATCAGATTGTCAATGTGGCCCATGCCCCTCTGGGGTAATGAATAAAAGTACTGAGGATTTAGTAGCTAAATTAAGTCCTTGGCAAGCTGGCAAACCAGGAAAGTGAGGCAACTTCTCTGAGACTAGCATCTCACCATAAGCATGGGACCCACAATTTTAATTCTACACCACACATATTTAATTCTTTTCCTTCTTCTTCTTAAAAGGAAATAGCATTTCAAATGCACACCACAGCCAGTATGGGTAGTTTTCAACCTTAAACACCCCCCCTAGATTTCAAAAAGTAGAACAAGAGAACTTCAGTCTGGTGCTCAAGGCCTGCCAAATGCCACAAACTTCTTTGGATGAAAGGTCTTGTCTTGATGTGTTGACCTGAGGGCCTGCCTGCCTCAGCAAGGCAGGTGGGCAGAAATTGCACTGGGTGAAGTTTGTGGAGAATTCCATCCAGCTGGGCGTCCCAGCATGGAGTCTTTCCACTCAACTTCTCTGACTTCTTATCATCCAAATAGGACTTATCTCCAGTATTAATTCAGTATTTTATGTAAAACTCCTAGATTTAATACAGAAATAGCTTTACCAAACTGTCACTTTTGTAAGCCTTAAATAAGAAAATATTTGATCATAAAAAAGGGCTACCCAATAAAACTGCGTTTTATTTATCCGATAATTTGAAACAAAGGGATGTGATACTTTGTCTACCTTTCTATATATAGGTAAATAATGCAATTTCTTCTAGGTAGAGACAGCGAATGGTGAACATATGAGTTCAAGGACCCATTAAACAAATATTTACTCAGTATTTATTAAGTGTCAGTTACTCTAATAGGACTGGGGACATCAAGTGACAACGTGGAACAGTTGTTGTCTTCCTGAGGATGATGGTCGTTTAGGAGACGAAAATGATAGCTAAAAATACGTGCATAGGAAATCAGCTTAAACTGGGCTCACAGGACCTTCAACAGACAAACTGGATCCCGAGAGAGGAAAGAGGAATGGCAGGAGATAGGGATTTCACCACGGGCACCAGACACAACATGAATGCAGCAGCTAGCCTTCAGCTCTGGAACTTTGTACTAGAACCTTAGGGAGCGGGTTCAAGGGCAGCCTAGCTGGGAGACTCATTTTTCTCACCCATGAAATTGGCAATGTAACTGGGCTTTGGTTTACTTAGCTCTCTTGAAGGTTAAATCAGCTACCATTAGACATCAGTTTACCACAAAGTATGGTAAATATGTTAAACTGATGCTTGTGACACAGACTCACAAGCTAAGGGCATTCGACAGGGAAGAGTTTGGTGCATTTTAGGGATCACAGGAGGGTGTGGCTCTTGGGCGGAGCATGGGTCGGAAAAGGATGGACAGGAAGTCTATAAAAAGGGGTGGGGCATCAGGTAATCATTTCCAGGGGGGGAGGGTAAAGTGTCATACATATCCCTAAGGGCCAGAAAGCATGGGCATTGTCCTCAATGGACCTTGGTGTTTGACAGGGGTTAGACATTCATCTCTGATGACCTCTTCTCACTGCTCTTGTGCTCAGTGACGATGGCATAACAACTCCTCAAAGGGAGCAGTTTCCAGGTAAGAAGTTTTAAATAAAGAACCCCGTTTCATTCATGCTCATTAAACTGTTTTTCCCCTACCTAGATCCCTGCAATAATAAATATAATTATATCCATCTTTAATGACTTTGGTTCCTTGAGCTGCAGGTGCTGGAATACTGTATTTATTAACATATTTTAAGCCCTTTAAAAAGACTGCATTAATTCCTATGATAATTTAGTACCCATAATACATTCTCTGTTCTGAATAGATGTTAATCACCACAGAATGACTGATTTGCCCAAGTGCGAGCTAAGCCATGCTCTAACTAGTAGCTAGTAACTTTTTAATTCAATATTGTTACTGAAACTGTTGATTAAAATCTAGTTGCAATAACAATTCCTTGCCCCCCTGTGGGCCCCACCCTCTGAGGAGTTGCAAGGGGCCAGAACAGTTGGATTTTTTTTGTTCTTGCTGAAGTCAAGGGCATTCATTTTGGGGAGTTGTATGACTAGTTAAGCTCTGCTTGGGAAAGGTCTGTATGTGCCTGTTATCCCAGAATGCTTTGGGCCTCATTTGCTCTGGGGTGCAACCCAGTGACAAGGGGGAAAGGTCACCATGGAGAAATGGAAGGCTGCTTAACACAGGAATGCTAAGCACAAAGCCTGCTTAACAGAAAGCAGTCACCTCCCAGGCCTCTGTCTTAAAGATGGAAGGTGGGGGCTGAGTCAGTCAGTCAGAGGAACGGGGTGAGAGGAATCCGGTGTGTTGGGATTCCAGCATGCTCAACCAAATTTTGAAACTGCTCGTGAAATTTGGATCACAGAGGAGTGCCGCAACGATTGAGTAGGGACAAAGAAAGTAACTACTATAGGTACAGGGTTCTCTAGACTTCACATCTGTCCGTTATTTCAGTTAAGGCAGGACAAGTTGGGAGGCAGGTAGGTATTGCATTGTTACCTTTTACCCAAAGCTCAGAGAATGTACTCAGTGGGCTCAGAGTCACACAGCCAGGAAGCAGCAGGGCTCCAGAATTCTGCTCCTTATTTTAGGTCACACTATAGTGAACTCTTCAGGGAACCAGTCAGTCCATATGGGAAGGATACTGAACTGGGTCATACAATACATAACAAAGTATGATATGCTAGAAAAACATTAAAGCTGAGTACCTATTTTGGCCTATTTGTGGTTTGAAGACTAATGCAACATGGCCTTCTTCCTGTCCAAGGGGAAATAAATCTTTATATCCCAGTCTTCCTCTTACAAAGAATGCTTACAAGGACATCGTTGTTTGGGGGTGGAGGCCCCGAGTACTGAGCTGCCCTGTATATGCACAGTGACATGCTCTTGCATTTCTGGATAAAATTAAAGATGTAGTAGGGAAGATGGGATGTGATGGTGCATGCCTTTAATCCCAGCCCTCAGGAGACAGAGGCAGGAGGATCTCTAAAGCCACCCTAGTCTACAAGGTGAGTCCCAGTACAGCCAGGGCTACACAGAAAACCCCTGTCTCAAAACAACAACAACAACAACAACAACAACAACAACAACCTAAACTAAAGATGTAGTCAGAAGTTGGCACTGACATGGTTGAGATGGAGCCAGGAAATGATTAAAAAGTGCACCCTGTATCCATTTAAGGGTCTTTTTGTTTTTTATTGTTGCTGTGTTAAACTTTTCTTCTTTCCCTACCTAAACTTTCTATGAAGATTGTTTTTCCCATGTTACTAGCTTAGGGACTGTGTATATTCTTCTCTCTCTCTCTCTCTCTCTCTCTCTCTCTCTCTCTCTCTCTCTGTGTGTGTGTGTATGTGTGTGTGTGTGAGAGAGAGGGGGGGAGGGAGGGAGAGAGAGAATGTTACCCTATTAGACATTGAGCTCTACCCCACATTCTCCAACCCATACAGGCCCAGTTGTGGGTTTCAGTTCCTTTCTGTACAAAGAGGGAGATGTGTGTCTGGGAGCTGAGATGTGAGTCTGAAAGCTGTTTGCTTTGCAGCATTGAGTGTGTAATTACTGACACTCGGGTGACAGATGAGGGTTTATTTTTTTCCTGTGTGGATGTGTGTGTGCACCATGTGTAGATGCTCACACGTACATGCGTTTGTGTGGGTGGAGGTTAGAAAATAAGTGCAGATGTTACTCCTTGGGAGCCCTCAACCTTTTCTTTGAGGCAGGGCTAGCCATTGAACTGGAACTTTGCCAAGTAGGAAGACTAACATGCAGTGAACTATAGGGATCTGCCTGTCGCCACCTCCTATCATACCATTGTCTAGATTATAAGCACAAGACAGACAATACTCCCAGCTTTTTGTGTTGACTCTGGGGAATCTGAACTCAAGTCCACATGCTTGTGAGGCAAGACTTTCCTGACTAAGCAAACTGAGAGAAAGATTGTTTTAGTTTCATTCTCTGTGTGACTGTCTCTGTCCTGCTCTCTTACACACACACACACACACACACACACACACACACACCGCTAACTTTATTCTTACAGAGCATAGCGCCATCATTTATTTTGCAGAGAAATCAGGCCACAGATAGTTCCTTGCCTTCCACACAGGCGATGATGGCCCAACCACAATCTCTCACTCCAGGCCAGTGAAGCCACCGTGGGAAAGCCCAGCTCTCCCACACCTGCTTGATGTACCAGTCAGGGAGTCTTGACAGGCTCAGAGGGCAGAGCCTGTAAGTGAAGTCATGTGGGGTTTTTTTTTCCACCACTCTAGCAGGAGGTGTGGCCCGCAGTCCTCTCCACCTGGGGTCAGAGAAGGTCTAATAGTGCAGAGGAGTCCAGGCATGGAGGGTAAAGGCAAAGCCAGAACCATATCATGTTCAAGCATCCCTTCTCCCTCTACCATTCCAAGGCACCACCTGAACAGGCTGGTGTCTCAAAAGATATGAATAAAACCAGTCAGAAGCTTCCCACTCAAGTGCCACAACTCTGCCACCACCATGTGACAAAACCTTAAATTGCAGATTTCAAAATTATAAAACAAACCCCTCCAGGACCACCCTCCCCCAAGCCCCATGCGTTCTGTGGGCCACACACACAGGCCATAGCATGTCTGGTAATATGGGGCTCCAGTCTTTGACGACAGAAGCAGATTCCAACCTGCAGAACTTTTGATGCAGAATCACATTTTTATATTGTAGTCAAGGCTGGCCTTGAATTCAGTTATATAGCCCAGGTTGGCCTCAAACCATGAAGTTCTTGCTTCTGCTTCCTGGATGCTGGCATTACCAGCTTGAACCACCATGCCCAGCTTGCCCTGTGTATTTTGGATCTCACCTAAAGCAGCTTTGCCTCATAGAAGAATTCAAATTCAGCCGTCCTTATAGGAATACAAACCCAGACTGAAACATACACCCCCACGTTTACTCTCCTCCCAATCAGCTTGCTTAGTATGAGCATCAGAAACTGTCCCCACAGAGGTACTCTTCACCTTAAGTGCTTTGGATATATGGTAATTCAGAGCAAATGAGGGAGAAGCACACCGTCAGGCCTCCTGCTGCCTCTGGGTGCAGGCTGTAACCCAGCAGCCCCAACCTCAGGTTCCACCTGCACTGTGCATACCCAGCAGCCCTGGACTCCATCTGGGACGTGCAGATGTGGTTAGAGCTTTGCTCACTGTTCTAGTCTTTTACCTTCTAGGGTACAAGCACTACGACTTCTCCTGATGGTGATTGCTCTGTCACTGCCTCTGACTTCTCTGGAAGGTTACTGAAGCTCATGCCCACACACCTATGGGATCTCTGTGGCCACGAGAGGCTTTTGTTTCTCAGCTGAGGAAAGTGCTTCATTGTATTTCTGTTAACAAATCCTCCCCATTTAGACTGGGAACAATCTCCCAGTATGACCACATCCCCACCATTTCTCTCAGAAGCATGGCAGGAGGCCAGGAGCAATCCGCAGTAACCTTGGCTGCCTCTGTGACTCCTGAAGAGCAGGGTGGTGGCCATAGAGGAGGTCATGAGTATGTGAGCATAGCAGGAACAGCTCCAGGGTAAGCCTCAGTGCTCCTATGGAAGCAGGGAAACGCCACACCGACAGCTGCAGGTAAATCGGACAGTAGCAGGCTAGATGTTGGGTACCTACCATTACTCTGAAAATTTGGTTGGGATGGGTGTCAATGAATAGGAATGCTATACCCCACCCAACAACAGTAACAACAACAACAGTAACAACAACAACAACAATCAGGAATCTCAGTCAGTCTTGGGTATTTCTTCTTCAGGATGCAACATATAGTGGCTTTAAGTATTCAACTAAATGAAGCATCTGTAACTATGTAGAATGGACTTAAAAGAAACATTTTGAGAGTTAATAAAACCCACTTGTTCTTCAGGTCAGTAACTGTCAGAATGATTTTTCTCTTCCCCTGTGTGTCTTGGCGTTGAACAGACATTTCCCCACCCCACCCCCTCTCTCATCTGGCAGCCACTTTCAGGTACACCAGGAGGCTGTATACTCAGACTGGCTGTATAATAGCATAGGGAGAGATTCACAGCTCTGACAACATGCACAGTGTACTGTGCTTATATAAGCCAATACTCTAGAAAGGCATGGGGAACAATCGAAATGGATGATGCGATGGGATGAGGGTGTCATATGCCCATATATTATGTGCATGTATGTATATATGCATGTATAATTATATCCATGTATAACACATACATGTTTTACGAACTAATATGTAACTGCATTGCTCAAACATACTTATTGTTCTCCAGTTAAAGGAGCTAAACATTTTAAACATTGGTTGAAAATAAAAACTTCATCTTTCTGTAAAATATGGAGGCAGAGGTAGGGAAAGGGAAACTTTTTATCACAAGCCAAAGGCAAGACGACACTCTCACCTTGGACCACACTTTCCATTAAGAAAACTATTTGGCAATCAGTGCGGGACAAAGGGCGACGTCTGTCCATTGCTAAATAATCTCTGTCAAATGGATACATTGACTTAACTTTTCCCCTTCAGATCTCCTCCAGCCTCCTTTAAAGAGTTCATTACAAAACCCAAGTGGTTTAATGAAAAGTTTACTACCTAACAAATGGTGTCGGCACCCGTTCTTGCCTTGTCCCGAAGACCCCAGTGCTCGCTTATTTTGTCAGAAACACAAAAAAGGAGAAACGCAATTGCATTTGTGCTGATGCTAAATGTTAATAGATTTGCCTAAATGCTTGCTAATAGCCCCCTAAAATTAGCTAGACTAGTAGTGCATGCCTAATGCCTTCTTGTTTTTGTTGGTTTACTTGCTTTGTGTTTTTCTTTCTTTTATCACAGGGAGGAAAATAAAAGAGAAAAAAAGGATTGAGAGAGAGAGAGAGAGAGAGAGAGAGAGAGAGAGAGAGAGAGAGAGAAGAGGGAGGTTTTAAAGCTACAAGACACTGTCAGTGTCGCCTGTGAATTCAGGAGGAAGAACATATATTCTGAAACTATCCCGCATTTCTGACACTCCGTCATGAAGGTGATGAATCCTGGTGCTCTAATGTTTCATTAAATTAAACATGAAATGTTTAATGTTTTGTTAAATTAAACATGAAGCTTGACTTTGGACCCGAGAAGCACCGGCTTCCATCAGTTCTCCCCATCCCTTCAGGTCACTTTCCAGGTTATAAAAATGGAGGTTTGTTTATTATCAGGATTGCGTTCCCCTCTACAGTTAAAAGACACTTTTCTTTGCGCGTACCCACAAATACGAACCACCAAGCAACACAATTTAGGGAGGTTTGAAAACATGTCTAAACCTAGTCCTACTGAAAACAGTTTGCAGACAGCCCCTTCCCTAAGCCTGTCTTGTCCCCCTTTCAAGTAGTTGCAGCTTTCACTGAGAGGTTTCTCAGGAACAGAGGTACGCAAACTTTAGTGAGATCTGAAGCCCATTTTGCAGATGAGAATGCTCATTCCCTGGCTGAAAACTGTATAAACTAATAGGAAGACTACATCTCTCCCAGTTTAAAGCCTTCCTGATTCCTTACTCAGGAAGACAGACATTGGCAAGGAAAATTACAATCAAATCAAAGCACAGGTCGGACTGTGGCAAAGGGGGTAAGAGCAGTGCGATGAAGGAATGAAAGTTGAAGTGGAAGCACCGAAAGCGGCAGAAACACAGCCTCTGCCAGAAAGGGAGGAAGGAAGCTCACGCAAAAACCATGCTCCTTCCGTCAATACGGTAACATTGTTACCAACGCTTCTTGTAACATGTATAAATACTACCTTACAAAATGCATTTTGGTGATGCTTTTTAAGTGAAAACAACATCAGCAACTATGTAGCAAATCAAAATGGAAAGATAGCTCTATCCTGCGAAATGAAACTGGCAGATCTCACGCATGCACACACACACACACACACACACACACTTTTTTCCATGTGAATTTTAGTGGGTCATTACTGACGTCTAAATAAAGTCCCATAATTATCACAGCACTGACAGCTAAGAGAAAACTGACCATCCATGCCTTTTCCAAAGGGCAACTAATTCAAAGTGTCCAAAGCTCAAGCTATTCAGTGGTGAACTCATGCTTCTCCATGGACACACCGGCTCCCAGAACTGCTCAGATGCTTTCAAATAGGTCCGGTTTGCTAGGTATATCTTGCCTGGTGAGAATCCTCTCCCCAATGAGTTACCCAAACCAGTAGGAATATAATTGACACTTACCATTCTGAAGCTTCATGTCTGTGAGGCAAACTAAATAAATTAAACGGATCCTGCTTTAATCTTCTCTTTTAGACCCCAAATGCCTTAATCAAAAGGAAAACAAAACAGAACAAAACAAATGTTCCCTGAGGTCCTTTTTTTTTTTTTTAAACCACCAGAGCATAAGCAAAGAAATCACTATTTTTTAAATGGAATACCAAAAGCCCATCTCTTAACACCACAAAGAGAGTGGAAGCTGCTTCAGACATCCTCTTAGCCTAGCTCCTCACTCCCTAGCTCTGCCTTCGTGTCTACCTAGGATGTGTAGCCAGGACTGTGCATAAGTTACAGTTTGAATCAAAATTAGGATGATGCTTCAATTGCGTATTTGGCTTGGCACAACTACTGTAAAAATTCCACGTAAAAGCATATTTGATCCCCTCCTGCAGATGCACCGAGGCGTTTGTGGTCCCTCGTACTATCCCCAACGCATACTTCTCCTGTAATACACTTAAGCTGCAGGACTTCATTGGGGGTTAGCCGTCCCACAAAGCTCATTTGCTCTTACCATTAAGGCAAGTGACTCTAAAAGGCTAGCATGATGCTTTTAACTATGTTTGAGAGGCCAGTCAGATCTTGTTAGCAACAGCTGCACACTTACCAGGCTCCCAGGGCCTTGACAGAGTTGTCCCAGTCCTTCTGGGATTGGGAACATGAAATGAAATCAACCAATCGTTAGCTGAGACCACACATGCACGTCGCACCAGATTCTCATCCTCCAAATAAAAAAGAAAGGAAGGAAGAAAACAAAAAAGCAAGCAAGGTAGCCTCCTCCAAAGTTTCTCATCTGTTGGCCTCTCCCTGGCAGATATAGCTCGCCAAGGTCCTGGCTGCACTTTCAAAAGTACTACGCCATAAAAGGATTTTAAAGGCTGTGCTGGGAGCCGGGCGTCTCAGCTCCCGCTTTGGCTCCTTTTCTATCAGCATTCCTCGGCAAGCCTGCACAAAGCGGGGTACGCTACATTATTTATGTCAGCTTTAGGCTCTGGAAAACACACACTGGCATCCTGATTACTAAGAATCCTCGTGGATACAATTAAATTGTTCCCACATATATTTCCCCCACCCCATCCCTTCCCTGATTCAACCTCTTTCAGAGCAAACAAAAGCACTTTGAGACGTGTCCCAACTCATATATTAGGAGCCAAGAGAACACTGAAATATGGCCACTACGGCAGACCAGCGTGGGGGAAAGGTTATGATCACGGAGTGAGCAGAAGACACTCCTGAGAGAAAAAGGGCAGGTGATATTGAGGTGAAGCCTCTTCAAGTGGCCTCCCAGGGTTAGGGGCAGGGACGTGGGGAGGCAGTGTAAGGCACCACAAAAAGCATTCCAATGAATTCATGGAAGATTGATCTAGAATGGGCTGTTAAGGGGAGACAGGGATACTGACAGCACAACTAACCTTCCAAGCTGGATGAAGAACAATCAGGCTCACTCAACAAAAGCTCCTTGGTGCCCCATTGAAGTCATAGTCCTAGACAGGAAGTCCAGAGATTTGGCCAAGTTGAGAAATGATTCAGTCCCCATGTCTCCTCTTCAGGAAAATGAACAATTCCATTCTTGTTACAGCTCAATCCTGCATCATGGGTTAGCTCTGCATATTAGCCACAGGCAAAATGAGCTCCACACTGGCATGACGAAGAAGCCAGTGTGATGGCAGGAACTTCCTCCTTCAGAGGGGTAGTGACACAGCAATGAAATTCCCCCCCCTCTCCCCGTGTCTAGCTGGACAGTCCCTGCTTGGAGGACAGAGTGACTTCACTTTGCAAAAGCCCCAGGCACTGCCTACTGAAACAACCTTTGGCAGGACCTCACAGTTAAGTCTGCTCATCTAAGCAAGAAATCAGCTTGGGGAGGGTCACGTGTCTAATCCAAGAACACAAGAAGAGAAGAGCAACCTGCCTTTCTCAAAGGCTTCCCCTTGAATGTTGATTCCTGTGATATATATGATTGCCACTTCTGATGACTTATTCCCTTCCAAATCAGCTATCTGGGGATGGCAAGTTATTGTCTTGAAATGGAAGTAATGACCAGAGGACAGAGTGGAGGTCAATGGAGCAAGCTCAGACTGGCAAGCCCAGCTTTGATGCTCACATTAGGAAAGAAATGGGAAATATGTTCCTGAGCAGGGTTCCCTTAATGATAAGCACACGGAAGGAAGGCAGCCTCACAGGAAAAGCACACAGCATGCCATCACACAGCAGGCACAAAACAACCAGCTACTCAGAGACCAGATCAACAGAGGAATGAAGGACACAAATTTCCCTGAAGATGGCTCCCAGCAACATGTTGGAATGAATGCTCCAGCCTACTTGCTTTTCCTTAAGTGGAGACTTGGCTACACATGGGTACAACTGTTTTGTTAGCTTGGAGAAGTTGCTCTCATCTTCTGTAAAACACCAACCATGTGGCAATTTTTCTTGTCTAAGCTCCAGAAGCAAGTAACTGGAATAAAGGACCAAGGCAGTTCCTTAGGAATAGGATTATTCCATGGTATTATTTATTTCTTTAATAACTAAGTCATAATTAACTTTGAAGCTAATCCCAGGCTAAAATTCAAGGCAAGGGTCCCCAGAAGACCTAACTACTGCCCTCAAGTGCTGCATATAAGAAGGCCTAAGATCTGCCAAGTTTCTGCTAACCCTGTTTTCTTTTGACAAGCTGTCCATCTTCCTCACACCTCAGTTTTCTTATCTGGAAACTTATTTATTCATGAGTGCGTGCTCTCACACAGTACACCCACAGTGTGTGGGTGAGTACCAGCCCTTTCCTTCCCAGCCTAGGGCTCGAACTGAGGCCATCAGGCACGGCAGCAAGCATCTTTACCTGACTGTGTTCATAGGCATTTGAGGATTTGATGAGAAAACGAAATTCTTTGCTGTGACTCTAGCACCCTGCAAGCCCAAATAACCTTCTGAGCACCATCATTTGCCTATAGTAGTAAACCTTCCAGTGAGTTGCCTTCAGATGAGACCTCAGCTGTGACGAGGACCTCCTCACCAAGGAGGAAATACAAGCAGGAAGAATTAAGACGTGCATTATGCAACAAGTATTTTCTGACAAGGAGGTTCTATGTTTTCAAAAAAAAAACAACTGGATACCTTTCTGTTGATTAGACTGTAAACTAAAATGATTTTGGAGTTTTGATATCCAGAACAAGTTGGCTCTCTTTCTTGACATTGGAAGAGAAAAGTGACCAGGAATCAGCCCCATCTTCTTGTATCTTCTTCCTCACCTGTATACCCCTTCCACAAGCTATAGAGAAGCAAGACTCAGACTTTCCTATCTGATGTAAAACTCACACAAGGAAGGAAAAAGATGGCTAGACAGAAGAGGCTCAGTCATTCTCATGCCATTAGCTCTGCTATCTCCTACAAGGCTTGGGGAGCAGCCAATAAGATTTCCAGTCTGATTCTATCACTGTTTAGTCCAGTATCTGTCATTAAATACTACGCTCATGTGACCAGCACTTGTTTTCCTGCAAACATAATTTTTAAAGAGAATGTTGCTTCATTTTTCTTTAGAGATATGGTATTACTATGCATCTGATAGGGCTAAAGCTGCCCTGGACATCACTATGTAGCCCAGGCTGGCCTCAAACTCACCATGCCTCTTGTACTTCTGCCACCTGAGTACAAAGATTGCATGTGCATTTGCCTGTGCCTGGCTCAATTCCTGATTTCATAAAGTTTTCCATAAATGGCATTCTACAGTGTATGTTGTATAATTCATCTATCTGTCTATTTATCATCTACCTATTTTTTTTTCTTGTTTGCTTTTACATATGAATGTCTACACCACTGGGGATCAAAACTATGGCCCTACATGCTTTAGGCAATCCTCTGCCACGGAGCTGCATCCCAACCCAGTATACATAAATTACTAACATCTCTGAAGAATTCCAAGAGCTTCATTGAGGTGTCTCTTTATTATTGTGAGAGTTAACAGGTAACCACACCCTCTCCTGGATAAACAAACATAAGAGGTCTTGAATACCCAGCTAGTTGAGGTGCTAATCACTTTGTGTTTATATAAACAAAGGCCATCAATATTGCAGATCTTCATGCCCCCCCCATACCTCCCCCCACCCCCCACATCCCACAGCATCTTTGCAGCTAAGGAAATACCTGAACATCTTCTACCTCTGAACACCTGAACTGCCTAAACATTAAGAGCCATTCCTTTGGGGAGGGGGTGGGTTAAGCAGTTCCTTCTTTCTCACCCCTTGTCAAGACGCTCGAACCAAAAATGTGGTCTGTTGCATCATCCACTGAAGCTGTTTCTCCAGTTGAAACATGAATTGCTAGTCCTTCCCAAACACATGGGCAGATCAAGTTGTAACATGGTTCTGCTTTATTTACTCCACAGATCACAGCTAATTGCTTTCTAATACGACTCATGATTTTGCTCCATTAAGCTAACATTTCCCTTATTTTCCCCTTATTTAGGAGGTACCACCGTGGAGCTGTATCCCAAATCAGTCAGCATTAAGAGGAGCATTTCTTCTCTCGCAGGCTGTACTTCATCTGAGGGTGATTCTAACTTCCTGGGGACATCCGAAGCTTTATCATGTGCATGTTTATTACAGGTGTTATAGTCCTAAAACCCAGACCTTTCTCTGTCTCTGGAAATTTACAAGGACATATTCTTCATGGTCTTTAAAAATCTGTTTTGTTTTGTTTTCTTTTTCTGCATGGGAGGGGCTCCATCTCAATCCTTAATTATGACTGTTGTTAAATATGTACAACTGAGGTGCAGGTGTGCTCCCTGGCAGCAGAGGGGAGAGCCTTGTCATTGCCCCCAGCAGCTAGAAAGTGCTTGCGGCACCTGGTTCCTGTTTCCTTAAGGGCAGAACGGTGCCCAAAGACAGTCTTTAAATTGGTGGCTTTAAAAAATTGAGATGACAGAAAGATTGAGAAGCAAGGTAATCCTCCTCCGAACAGCTTCCTTCAATGAAGCAAAGGGAAGGCAGGTATCGTTATGCCTCGAAGTTCAAGGTAAGCTGTTTAAAGGAAGGACTCGGAGCACCTTTCTTGTCCATACAAGCTGACTCCAGAATGTGGCTGATTCTGTAATATTCTGCATCGCGGCTGGGCAAGAAAGCAAAGGGCTCTTGGTAGAGAGTCCAAAGAGAGACTCCAGGGGTGGGGTAGACTGTGGCTTCACACTTTCCATGATGCACTCCCCCTCTCCCCACTCCAGAGAGGCTGTATTCTTTCAGCCTTCACTTAGTCCTTTGTGAGGACAGTGGTTCTGCCATCCTACGCCAGGATGAGTCATCTGGGAAGGAATGGTCTCCCTGTGGCTTTCACAGCTAATTTCCAATTCTATCTCTCTGAAGCGCTTTACATTAAAGTCATAAAACAATATTGGGCCTAGAGAGATGGCCCAGAGGTTAAGAGCACTGGCTGCTTTTCCAGAGGACTGGGGTTCAATTCCCAGCACCCACATGGCAGCAGGCAACCATCTGTAACTGGTCCCTGGGGATCTGAGGCCCCCTTCAGGCCTCCGAGGACATCTAGCATGCACATATACAGGCAGCCAAAACACCCATACACATGAAATATTTTTTTTTTTAAAAAAGAGTCCCAGCGGGGAACTTATATGCTTATTTAGTCCAAACCGCTCATTGTATTGATGGAATTGGAGAATAAATGAAAGCAAGGGATCCCCTGATGTCATGATGGGGCTAGGAAGAGGAATTAGTGTGGAAATTTCTTTCCCTATATGGATCTGTCATTTTCGATCACTTCAACTGTTTTGATACTGACCACTCCTCTACTTTTCCCTTCTTTGTCCATGAAAATAGATCATATTTTTCACATGCTTGATAACTTAGAGTTGTCAGGAAGAAGTATAAGTCTGGGCACTCTACCACAGAAGGTTCTGGAGGGCTGATGGACCTGTTATGAGCAGAGCCAGAGGGGTCCGCATTGGTTCTGAGTTGGGAAAGATAACTAGAAAGAAAGAAGCAAGGTCTGGTCCACACCTGGTATCTGAGGGTCTCTGCTTCTCCTCAGTATGGGAGGTGAACAGCATGTCAGCTCACTCTACTCCTTGAACGCTTGTCTTCTTCTGTCACTCTGAGACTACACTCCAGACAGAAGCAGGGCTTTCTGTCACCTTCCATCCTGGTGCATACATATCAGAAGACACATCCAAACCATTCCCTTGTGGAGAAGGGTCCCACCCAATCACTGGGAAAATCCTCTTATGAGAGGCATGTCCTCTGAGTGGCCTGCAAAAAACATCTTTTCTGCCACATCTCTGAAGGAGGCACCACAGAGGTGTGGAAATTTCCTCCTTAAAAGAACGAAGAGAGAAGAGAATGGGACTCCAGTGCTCTAGGGATGTGCGCAGGGCCCTTAGGGAATCCACTGCTGTTGACATCTGTAGGCAGACATATTGGGGAAGCAGCTTTACATCTGTGGGCACTGCTGCCAGGCAGGGCTGCCTCTGACTGGGCTCTGCTCTCTGAATAGGTAGGAGATCAGCATTTCCAAAGCGGTTAGTCACTCTCTGCCTGCTTTGCTGCTCTAGCTAATCGGCCCTGCCCCTGCTGAAGCTGCATTTCCATATTAATATCTGCTCTTTTACTTAACTTTTTATCAACAGGACTTATTGCTTCCCAGGTTAATCTCACGGTAGCTAATCATAGCAACAAAATTACAACGATGTTGGTAATACATAACTATATATAAACATCACTATGTGTGTATCTATACCTTTCCCAATATGAATGATAATAAATGCTACAAATTTAACGGTCATTGAGGAATGTGCCTCTAAAAGAAAGTTTCATATGCTTTTCCACACGTTGGTATCCAGTTGTACATGTGTTAGAAATATTATTCTGGATGAAATAACATCATTTATTTTCTTTACCGCATTAAAAATATGACAGTATTACTTTGTGCCTTTCCCCCTTCAGAATGCGGTGCCTCCAAGCAAACTGTCACCAGGAAAAGAAATACTTTAAAAATGAAGTTTTCATTATGTCCTACAGCCAAGCTAGAAAGCCCAGAGAAGATCCCCACGCTGCTTTTCATCCTGGGGACCGATGCTTGAATGTGTTAAAATGCTATTTATTTTCTAATGGGCAACTCGGGCTTGGCACCGTGTAAACCCAGTGTTTGCCAAGATTCCCTTGGGTACAAAGGGAAAATCATCTGTATAGATCAAATGTGTATTAGCTGCATTAGCGATTGGTCTCTGGAGACTGATAAAGACCTTTTTAGACAGATTTCACTTCGCAGCTCTTTAGAGAATTCATTGAATTAGACTTGGGTATCACAGGTTTGGGACTTTCTTCAGGTCCAAAGCATCAGAGGAAGAGAGCACAGAATTTGAAGGCTGGATGAGGACTGCTACCTTTCATTGTGGATGAGTCTCAATACCAAGCCCATGCTCTCCTCCCCATCAATATTTCATGTTCTTGGAGTCATAAGAAAACACATCTGTTGCCTTCCTGCATCGTAATGTGTGGGATGGAGCAAAGATTATTACAGAGCAGGTTCGGGAATTTAAAAATTCATCACCTTCTCAATTTAGAAAGCTGGTATGTGGTTAGGACTCATGAAGACTCAACAAGCTTGAAATGACCAAGGGGCCAGGCCTTGTTCCTGAGAAATCTGTGATGTACGGGAAATTAGATGCAGCGAGAGGTGGGCAGCGGACTGAAACGGAAGATGAAGGCCACGAGTCTCTGGTGTACTCTACACAGAAGGTTTGCTGTGTAGTGTGTGTGTGTGTGTGTGTGTGTGTGTGTGTGAGAGAGAGAGAGAGAGAGAGAGAGAGAGAGAGAGAGAGAGAGAGAGAGAGAGATGGAAGGAGGGAGGGAGGGAGGGAGGGAGGGAGGGAGAAGGAGGGAGGAAGGGAGGGAGAGAGAGAGAATATGCTATCCATACCAACTGGGTTTTTCTCTCCTCCTACTGTCCACAAGGGACCAGGGTTCTTACTACCAGATCTGCAGGTCCTGGTGCTCAGCTCTGGGTCACAAGCATGTGCAGCCACATTGCCAAAGCTCTCTAGCACAGTCATTCTCAGAACCTGGGGTAGACCCAGAATATTCCTCTTCCATGGAAAACACATTCCAAAGAGTTAACCTGGATTGACTAACATTTTCTGCTACTGTCACTTGCATTTAAGAAACATGCTATTTTGCAGCATTATCCACAAACCAGCAATCAAAAAACACTGTATTCCCAGCATCTGTGTTACAGAAGCAGGAAGGAGTTTCACATGCAGCAAGACATTGAAGTAGGAAGTGGGTATAAGTGATAGATAATCTTACAACAATAACCCCATAGTTCATCTGTTTGCAATGATGAACCTCACTGGAAAGAATCTCAAGGACTTGGCCACCAATCCATGTGGTGGCCACAGCATTATGGTTCCTCCTCCCCCTTCACAGACTTTTTCATTTGCCTTGTCTCTAGATCATACTGCTCAGTCATTAAGGGCAGGTGGCACTTAGAAATGTAGATGTCCTTGTCCAGTAAGCAGACAGCACACATTCCCTCAGACATGAGGAACACATGAGGAATCAACGGTAGCGTCAACAGGCTTGCCACACAGGCTCCCTCCCACAGACATAGGAAGATGCTAGCTGGATTTGCTTAGGGTGCAGCCTAGACAATGGGGATCTCTCTACAAGACCTTGAGACTGATAAAGAGGCTTTAAGCTTCCACAAACAACATTTACCAACGAATAAAGAACTCATTATAGTTCCTCTTCTAAGCCAACCACATAGAAGGTCAGGATATCTGACATCTGAGAGTTCAACAGAGGTGGCTCTTCTATGTTAGTGCAACCCTTGGGAAGTGGGTTGTTTTCAAAGGAGGTCATAGGACCAACTTGTAACAATGACAGAAGGAATAATTCCCTAGAAGGATCTTGCCAAGATAGAAATTTGAACATTATTCCTCTTCAACAACTCTCTTCTAGTCCATGATGTACTGGGCAAAGCTCCTCCATCACACTGTCTCCTGCCCCTTCCCACCAACAGCTTTTTGCTCTACTGCATGCAGTACAAATTCCACGAACCTAGATCCTCTCAACACTCCGAGTCTCTGTTTCTGGGTTTTGTTTTGCTAAAACAGGTTTTCTTCCACTCTACTTCTTAAACATAAGGTATAAAACTTCCATGATCTCCCAAGTCCTGTTCACATAGTTATCTTCGGCAAACGTTCCATGTTCTCTCTCCTCTGTAATCATAAGTATGTCCTTGGTTTTGTGCTTCCTGACTGATGATGCACAGTTTGTATGGAATCGGGTGATGCTTCTAAAGCACATGGGCCACACATAGGTTCTCCATTGTCCGTGCTTGTTATTGCCCACCAGTGCATTTACTGCCTGCCTTGAACCATTGATCATAACTCTTGAACCATTAACATCTTGTTCAATACCGGGCCTGATAGGTCTATAGGACAAGTATTTGCTGAAGACGCCCATCAGGAAAAACAAACAAACAAAGGGGTAAGGAGCTTTTCAGTCCTATTCCAAACAACATACATCTCCAAATTTTCTTCCCCTGTACTTGACTCCCACTGAGATTACACTGTACCCCGGGCTGGCCTCCACAAACCACATGTCTCAGGGGCCAGATAAGCAAATACAAGAAAGGCGCTCCCTCTCTGCCTTCTACCACACTAATCAAACTATGTGTTACAGTGCCTTTCCTTAATCTGATTTGAGCAGGGCCTTTAATAACAGGGTAAAAGCAGAGAATGGAGTCGGTCCTTCAAGGAGCGCTCACTTTAATGGCAATCTCTTTGTTGTCCACTGTGGCAAGTGCGGCCCCTGACTGGCACCAATTGCTGCACTTGGATCCAGGAGTGAAGCCCTCCTGGAGGCTGCCTGCATTTCTCAGGGCACAAGTCAGCCCTTCCTGATTTAATTAGAGTTTTTTTTTCCCTCTCTCTCTCCACCTCTCTTGACCTTCTGCTTGATTATGTAGTGAAGCATTCCTGGAGAGCAATAATCCTGTAAGACAGACATCAGCTAGGAATGCTCAGGATTCCAGCCTTACAACTTCCAGACAGTTAGTTGTAAGGGGCAGTACGGAGACGAAGAAGTAACTGCAGAGAAGCTGAAGGGCCAGAAGCCCTAAAGAGGGGGGAAAATGGAGAGTTTGAGAAATAAAAGGAACCAAACAATGACTATCTGAGGCTTTGCATTTCAAGGTGTGCTGGGCACTTCTTGCCTCTCCATGCACACCATTAATAGGGTGATTTAGTAATTTCCGTGGGAGCTGCCTTCCCCCTGCAATGCCATTAGTGTCAGAGTCAGGGAAAATGAGGAAGTCTTTTTTTTTTCTTCCCCCTTCCAGAGTATGCAAACACAAGCTTAGAAACATGTTTGCATTTGGATTGGACGATCTAAACCAACAACATTCAACCTTTTCACTAGGAGCTGGGAGCTGTTTGACAAGGCCCGCTTTTCATCAGGCAGGTTCAAAGTCTACACACGGCAGAGGATTCCTTAATAAGAGGGACTAATAAGATTATTTCCTTAAAGATCTAACCTTGGCATCCATCTTCCTACCAGAGGTAGAGCAGATTCATTTTCTAAATTGCTTACCATCAAAAAATGCTCTGTTGACTGGGGCAGGGTCCCAGCACGGCATACCAAGACGCTGCTAGTAAGATTCTCCTTTGGGTTTGAAGTGGCTTTTATTTCAGTCCCTCTGTCTCTTTGGAATAGTTTTCTCTCTCACTCAAAAATTTTAATTCTCCAAACTAAACACAAACGTAACGTTTCAATGAATGGGATGAATCTGGAGAATGATAATTCACTGCTCCCCAAAAATCTATTCTCTGAGCAACTTGTCTCTCTACTTAGGGCTAGATTTCCCCAACTACAAATTTCCTAGGAGCTGTAAGGTGGTTCAATGTATAAAGGTGACAAGCATGGTGACTCCAGTACTATTAACAGTCCAGGACTGTCATGGTGGAAGGAGAGGACGGGACACACATTGTTCTCTTTCTTCCCCATGGACAATATGGCACTTGTACCCGCTCCCCTTGTAAATAATATATGTGATATATATTACATAATATATAAATGATGTAATATATATCACACAATACATAAAAATTATATTTTTGTCCGGAAGTTCCTCATTGTGCAGGTTCCCAGTTATTCTGGATATAAGGAAGTTGGACCTTAGAGATGGCAAGCCATTTCCTCAAGATCCAAGCAATAACACAAACATAATGCAAAGCAAAGATCAGAATCTAATTTTCCAGAATCTATTTGTTTTCACGGAATCCCACTGAGGCTCTGGAGCCATACTTCCGAAGGCAAGTGTTAAAGACATATATACTTAAATATGGAAATTTGGTCCTACTGAAAATTGGCCAAATTTTTGTAGAGTTTGCTCTTGTTTCAAAACTCTTGAATAGTAAATCCCAAGGATCTTTAAGCATTGTGAGACCCTGACCCTCATTTTTAGATACTCAGATGCCATTGGCATGGGGTGTGCATGGATATGGAGAATTTAAAGCTCCTCAGGTAACTCACACAGGACTCCCTCCTCCAGGGAAATGAGACAGACATCTCCCTCCTGGTGGGGAATTTGCGGGAATTTGCATAAGTGTTCACATACTGAACCTCTTCATCAACTCCCCATTAGTCTCCCTCTTCTCTAAGTCACACATGTCATATTTTAAGAGGATCTGTCTGATGTTTAAAAATTACACTTATCAAGTCATCTTTAGTTCATTTCCCTCGGACTTGTTAATGATATCCTATCAAATGGAAATAGAAGAAATTTGATGGTTTCATTGCACGATGTAGTCTTTTCCATGAGATAATACAGAATTTCCCTCTGGAAATACCTTCATCAATGCCCAGGTTACATGATGGACAGGTGAATGGCCCAATTGCAGGCCTTGCCAGACAGCACGTGTCAGCTTTACACCAGAACACCTGGCTTAGGGACAGACCTAGGAGCCCCATGTAGGGAGGACTTTCATTAGAACACTAGCATATGTAGATGAAAACAAAGTTAACAAAGTAAACAAAGAGAGAATTTGTGGGTCCTGGCCCATGAATCCTGAGACTAGATACCAAAGCTCTTGGGATATGAGTATTAAAGGGGCCAGTTGAGAGTTTCTGTTCAATTATGGGCTTTGGGTCATATTGGATAGTAGAAAGTGGCAATATATCAGACTCATGAATGGTCAACCGTGTTTTCATGTTTGAGTCTCAAACTAACCCTTAGAACCTAAGAAGGCTAGGGGTGTCTATGCTGGCTGGCAGCTCCCTCTTCTTGATATTATACATTGTTCATAGAAAAGTTTAGCATTGTATGTGAGTATTCAACTGGAAGCTTAGCTTTCATAACTTCCCTGGAATTTACCACATGACTGTCTTCCCTTGCCTGATTGTAGGGTGTGTCCTTTTGCTTTAAGAAAACATAACTGGGGGTTAATAGTCTCTAGAGAGTTCTAGGAGTCATTCTGCGAAGTTTATGAAACTGAGACTCTGCTTGAAGACTCACAAATGCACATGGTAAAGGATGCAATGTAGTCTAGGAGACCCTTAGACTTGGGAGTCAACAGCCAGAAGTAGGGTTGCTTTTTTGGATTTTCCTGGTTGTGCAGAAAAAGAATCTTCTGTTTGCTTGTACTTGATCATCAGAGGCTGCAACCTAAGGTCTAGTGACTTATCTCTGCTACCACATGGTGAAAGCCCCAGGGACAAGAGGGGCTTTATGCTCCTGTCCCTGCCCTTGAATTCTAGCCTGCATGAAGCTACCTTGGGACCATTTTTTGTATTCCTGGTGAAAGTGTTTTAATTCTCTTCCTTAAACTAATCTTAGATATGCCACACCCCCTAATAGGCTCCTTAGAGCAGACAGTATGCAAAAAAGCTTATAGGAAAAGTATCTGATATGGCCTGGGCTTGAGAGTTAGTTAACTTATCACTGCTGCCCCTTTGATTTTTAATAGTTTTTTATTACCATTTTTTCTTATGGCTTATGTCTAAAATTGGACAGCGGTGTACAGGTGTTCATGCTATGGGGAACTTGATTCTGCCTCAGTTTACCTCCTAGCCTTTCTCAGTGTATGGTAGCATCTTCTGATCTCCCCAACTGTATCTCTTAACTCTGGAGTTTCAGCTACATTTGAGAGCTCACTTCGGATTGTCTGTGATAAAATATGCATATTTCCTGAAACCCAAAGTATTCTCACTGAATATAATAAGTGGAAAGTTATTTTACAGGAAATGAAAATCTAAGATTAATATTCTCTGATGCCATCTCGTCCCCTCAGGACAATTATTCACTGTACTACAGCAAAGTAAACTTGCAAAATATGGGAATTGGTTTTCTCCTCAGACATCTAGGGTGAGCAAACTTCGCAAGCTAGACAAAACCAGCTTGTGGGTTTGATGCCCACTGCCTCACCTTACCAAATAGGAATCTGGTCTTGTAGGACATAGAACTTTAAGAAAACTCATGCCAGAATATGTGGGTGGGGAAGAGTAAAGAAAAAAATAATAGAAAAAAGGAAAAACACAGGTGGTTGAAGACTAAGCCATTAAATAACAGCTATAGACAACTGTTACTACTGGGTGTGGTAAATGATGTCATCGCTAACTTCAAGGACCTTCTGATGCTCACTCCCTTCCCCTCTTATTCAATAAAATCTTCTGGACTTTACTCGGTACTAAGCTTGACAATTGGGTATATGCCCTTTTGGATTCAGAGCTTTAAAAACCTGACATTTAGTTTGTTCCAAGAATTAGAGGGAATTTTCATAAAAATACAGGATGGGAGGACTATTGTATGAACATTTCTCCGTGGAACAGGAACCTCTCCTGCCAAGTACTTGTCTCCTCTGAGTGTTCTGCTTCACCAAGTCTGAGCAGAGGTGGGGATAGATGAGAAAACACAGGCAACCTAAATGCAATCTAAATCCAAGGCGGTGTTTATACATTAAGTGGCAAATGAGTGCTGCCCCAAAGAGCTAGCCAGGGAGAGATCACTTCAGACAATGTGCCTCTCACACCCTCCAAATTGGCTGGTCCTAAGGACCTATTCTCAGTTTATTCAAGCAGCCATATCCCAGAGCCTCCCCAAACATTACCACAGAACCCTGGTCAGGTACATTCCCCAGTGGAGAATCAACAAAGGCAGTCAAGTGGTGGCTTGCCCACAGGCTTGCTCACCCACTCCCTCAGCCTTTCACACTGGCATGGTTTAAAAGGCTGTTTCTCAAAACTCTCACAGCCACAAACATTCTTCCCTGCAGTTTATTTATTTTTTTATTTTATTCCCACCATTTTGGGGTGGCTATTAAGTCTGATGTTGGCCTAGCCTTCTCCCCTAAAGCCATATATCTTCAGATTTTGTCTTCTAGTAATAGAAGCAGTCCTCTTACAATTAGGACTTCTGAAGGCTGGACCTTGACCTTCTTATCTAGAAACGTGATAAAATGTGCCCTTTAAAGTGGCTGGGCAGTGGCACAGATCTTGCCTGATGCTTGTCTTTGACATCTACTGTGCAGTAACTTGAAGCACAGCCTTTGAGCTAAGCCACACTTGCCTAATCTATAAAGGAAAAAGAGCCCATGGCAAAACCTGACTCACACAATATATGAAAAGGAATCAAACGGAGTAAATAGTCCACAAGTGGCAGAGAGTGGTATTCCCATGGTTTCAAGTTCTTGACAACTACAGGGTTAATATTTATGAAGACTTAAGATCGCTGTATCCACGATGTAGATTCTTGTCCCTCTTTGTCACCCATCCCATGCTCTATTCCCCACATCTCCAAGTGGAAGGGTGACATTTCAGAGATAGGCAACTCTCAACAACCCATAGCTACTAAAGACCGTCTTTCACCATTCCCCATTCCCTTTTTATGATACAACCATTTTATCATCACAGATGTCAGACAAATATATGTAAATAAATTTTTTTAGAGGAAGAAATTACAAAACAGACTTGCTTGGTGTTCAAGGAAAAATATTCCCTAATATCTATTTTTGGAGGGTTTTTTTTCCTTTCCTGCTGATTAAAAATAAAGTGGGCAGGCATGTGAGACTTCCCGATATGATGGAGACGCTTTGAAACTGGATTTGAAAGATGACTGCATAATGGGGTATAGTTATTAAAAGGCATTAAATGGTGCTTGTATATTGAGTGCAACTTATATCTGTAGATAAATCTATAAAGAGACCTGGCCTGCATGTTACAAATAACAGAGGAAAGGAAGGAGATAGAGGAAGAAAGGAATGAAGAAAAGAAAGAAGGAAGAGAGGGAGAGAGGGAATTCCAATAAGTCTTTATGTAAGGTCTAAACAGTACATCCTCAAATTCCAAGGTATATGATCTACTTTCTCTGGATGGAAGGTTTGAAGCACTGTAGGACCATTCAGTTCTGGTGGTCTTTGATTCATAGTCTGACATCAATGTAGAAATGAACATAACTCCTGGAAATAGAGAAAAGGGGAGAGACGAATTCTCCTCACTGATTTGCTACCATGTTCAACAGAGATATGTGCTCCTCCTCCATGGTCCTGAGGGCTGCCTTAATAAACATTCTCAGATCCTCAACTTATCAATACTTGTCTTAAGTCTGTGTCTGTTCCAAGGAACAGAGAAAGCAAGGGAGGCAGAGGGTGACAAAGCTAAACAGAAATGACCAACGAGTCATTCTTCTCAGAGACCATCAGTCTGAAGACATTTTACATTCCAGAGCACAGGTAGTGGAGCCTTCTCTAGTCTGCTATATCTTCCTGTGTAGACATTACCTAAGAGAAACTGGGTCCAGCAAGGTAGCTTTGATGCTCATTCTGTGTGAGATAAGAAACGTGATAAAACAGAGATGTGATTGGCCAATTATTTATTTGCCCCATTTCTTCTGTGCCTGAGGCTCTTCCTAATACCTCCTTCATCAAGCACTGAGATTTTTTTCCAGCGTTCAAGTCTCTGCTGGGATCTAACTACAGTGGGCACGTGATCCTGTAAGCACTCATTTGATTTTCTTGTGTATACAGGGTTAACATGTCATCCTCTCTAGGATGTATGCAAGTTAATATTTGGCATCCCAGGAAACAACTGCTATTCTCATAGAGAAAGAATGAAGTTTGACAGGTGTGAACTTTGTTTAGACATCATTAGTTGTACTACAATGCACTGATATGCACTTAAGCCAACATGAGTGCTTTTTCATTCTGATGGGACTTAGGGACAATCCATTTAAACCATCAGAAGTTGCAACCGAAGAGCTGGATATCCACAGCATCAAAAACTGTCTACTCTGCCTCATGTGTAACTGGCTTAATTGCTTCAAGCTGTAAAGAATATCTTGGGCTCTGTTCAAAAAAACAGTTTGACATGATTGGAGGAGGAAAATGTGTCTTTCAGGTCTAAAGCTCAACTCAAGTCTATAAAGATCACGTGTTCTAAGCAACAAGAGTGGTTCTGTGACTGTGGGCTGGATAAATTAGTTTCATTTTGATGATGATGATGAGTGAGAGATATACATTCTCACACTGAAGCTCAGGCTGGTCTAGAATGCATTATGTAACTCAAGCTAGCTCAAACACATGATTGTCTTAGTCTCTAATTGATGAGACTACAGTGCTGGCCTATGTGAATTCCCTCACATCCTTACCTGTGATTTCATCAATTTCTCTTAGTGCCACAAAGGGAACGGCATTAAAAAAAATTATGGCTGAGAGGCGCAAAAATTGAGGAAAGGCAAAAGAAATATATTGAGTATGGGGTCATGATTGGTCTCAATCTACACACCTCATCGAAGGTCTTTATCAATAGCTCATATTTATGAGTATGACTTGAATATGTGTGCATCCTTTAGAACATATGCTGTCACTTGGTCCCCAGTGTGAAAGGATAATGAGGTGGGGTGTTAATATGTCAGTAGATCAGGGGGCTTCCAACTCTCATGAACAGATTAATGATCTTATAGGAGTAGTCTGTAGGAACCACTCACCTCTTTATTCCAACTCTCATGAACAGATTGACTATCTTAAAGGAGAGGTCTGTAGGAGCCACTGTGGGATGAGGAAAGCATGCATATCTATATATCTCTAAAATATATATTATCTATCTATCTATCTATCTATCATCTATCTATCATCTCTCTATATCTGGAACACACTCCCTCTAGATCCCATGCCTGCAGGTTCCATGCCCACAAGTGAATTCCCAGCCTCCAGAACTAAGGTA
Source organism: Apodemus sylvaticus (assembly GCF_947179515.1). NCBI lineage: Eukaryota > Metazoa > Chordata > Mammalia > Rodentia > Muridae > Apodemus > Apodemus sylvaticus. The sequence continues at coordinate 89,146,109 of NC_067481.1, read as the reverse complement.
AAATACATTTCTGTTCTTAGCATGTTTCAAGTGGGTGTTGTGTGTTGGCAGCCCAAGTGAACTAAGACATCATGACCCTTGTCTCTCCCTCTTCTTTCCTCTCTTCTACTCTTCACCCACTAGTCCCACCCGGCTCTCTAAGTGAGGCCAATGTACTCAACCACCATATCCCTGTTGAGAAACCACATAAATAGGTTTCTCAAATTGTGGTCACTCTCCAGCATACAAATATTTAGTTCTTCCAACACCTGCTTTTAGCCTGTGTTTCTTCACCCTGGTCTCCTTGGATGTCTGGTTCTCTGTCACTGACACTCAATCCCGGCACACCACCTTCTTTGCCTCTTGGGCCTTTGTGTTTGTTCCTTGTCTCTAACTTGTAGTTTGCGTTCATAGCTATATTAATGCCACTCGTCTTGTTTATTGTGTCCACCTAAGTTGAGAAGGCTGACATTTTCCACTGGCAGTTATTTCCACAACAGAATGAAACAGGTAACATTTATCTCTGTGTTTGCAAGGTCTAACACCTTGACAGGCACATCCCAGGCACTAAGCAATTGCCCAAGAAATGAATAAGCACTGCTCTTTATAACTAGCCATCAAGAAATAAAATAATAATGGAACACTTTGACCTCAGATTCAGAGAATATTTTTTCTTCCCCAAATGCAGGGTTTTCAAAGCACAAAGAAAAACGTGGAACTGTACTGGGCTGATCAAAGGGCTTTATGTGGAAACTGATCATTTAGAAACAGGGCATTGGTTTTTCAAGGCAGTCGTTCTGTAACACAGAAGTAAGGCCCCAGAACAATGAGACTTTGAATTTAAAAAGAAAGAAACACCAACTAAGTAACACAACAAAAACTTCAGAAATCAACCCTTTCATCTATTGCAACTAATTTAGGTTGTCTTTTACATTTTTATTTGATTTATAAAAGAGTTTATTCACAAAGGATCAAGGAAGGCTATGGCATGAATGAAGGGACACTCAAAAGGTGATTGGGATAGAAAGAGGGTAGGTGTGTAATTTCCCAGTCACAGCAGCCTCATGGAAAACACACATCATGACAGCAGCTCTTGGCCAAACCCAGAGGCGGCTAGTGCTCCAGATTGGATGCCCACAAGAACAGAAATACAATGGAAATCAAGAATAGATTATATGTGCTGCAAGACTTGCAAAGTAACATGCGGCCTAATGAGCACATTATAACTGTAGGCTCTGCTTGTTAGCTGTTGAAAATATTTTCACAAGGCTCAGGGTATGGCAGGGTAATGTTAGTTACAAAATGCCAGTGCTGAAAGGGAACTGTGTAAGCCAGGCTCAAGCAAGTCACCTGGATAATGGTGGTGATTAGAAATGAGTCATAGCTCGCCCGGACTTGGGTGTTCCGTGACAAACACTTGGCTTTTCTCAGAATCCAGGAGGAGAGCAGCCCTGTGAGGCCAGGAGGAGAGAAGGGTTGTCAAAGAGTTACCAGAAGGATTCCTGTGATCCTCTGATCCATGGAACAAAAGCAAACCAAAGATCTGCCTCTAATAGTAGCAAGGCCTGTTCTTTATATCATGCCTGCAGCACTCTGGAAGGGGAGGGCTTTTATCTCATTCCACCTTGGTAAAGACACACGTATATACTATGGAAATAAGAGGGACCTCAGTAGATTGTCTCATCAAACACATTATTCCCATGGACATAAAACACCTCTGCAATTTTCTAGATAAGTTTCTTGAGGTCAAGAGAGGCTAAAACTATTGGCATATCACTTACTTGCTTGGTGACCATGGGGGCTACATGAATTGCAAAGATATTTTAGATACTTATTTTAAAATCAGTGGTATCATTATGCACCTTATATTAGTATGGGCTCTTTGCATTGGGCTGATTTATAGCTACAAGACTCATTCCCGTGTATTTTCCTCTTTCTGATTGAAATACAATCCTGGAATCAATCCATGTTGGCGATTTTCAGCCTGGAGAATTCATCTCTAATCTGAGACCGTTATGAAAACAGATATTATACATTCCACCCAAGATCTCCTAAAACAGAACCTCTGGAGTTGGGGCTCAGGCATTTGAATTTTGACAGAGAAAAACAAAGACAAAAATCTTCCCCAAGTCTGACTGCCTGGTGCTATAGATTATGTACTTGAACTAGATGGACCAAGTCACCCTAAAGTATTTCCCTTTTGTTCCTGTCTTAGAGGGTCTGTGGTAAGGATCTGCTTCAGTTTCTATGACTCTCAAGTCATAAATTTTGGGGAGGGGACACTTGCCAAAGAGCAGCACAGCCAGCTCACAGACCCGGCCTGAGATGTGGAGCAAGGCTTCTCCAACCAGAACTCTGCCCACACGCTAGTTCTTTCTGCACACTCTTGTTTTGAGTTTTATCAGATATTATTGTTTACTCGAGTGCTCCTGGAAGCACATTTAACCCCCTCCTCCCACAATGAGATGCAATGATTTAAAAATAAAACAGTATGGCATGAGAAAAAAAAAATAGAAAACAACATCATCTGGCAGAGATGGGAGGTAGGGACATTGAAGGAAAGGAAATAGAATGGCAAAAGCAGCCAAGCAAAAGACATTCTTGATTGAGTGTGAGATGGCAAAGGGGCTTGGAAGAGAAGAAAATTTTTTCATTTTGTAAGTTGGAGTTGTTGTTGAAGGGCCATATGCCTTTAAGGAACAGCCCTGCCGCCATAATACAGCCCCAAGGAGGACTTTCCACACTTACCCTGTTTGGAGGAGGCAGTTATGTGCGTCCCAGAACGTAAATCACAAGCCCTGCATAGATATGCTTGGAGGGCAGGTGAAATGGGCCAAGAGTAGGGATTGTCTGAGGGGACTGATCTAAGTATCCCCTTGCTTTCTACCGTTCTGTCCCAGGCCACCAGGACACTGGCTACTCTTAACACAGCCCAATCTTCCTTATTAGGTGTTCGTGGATGACTTGCAGAGCCAATTGGGCAGGAGAGCAAAATGTTCTTTTATTCCAGGTTTGAAGCTCATCAAGGGTAGGGTTCAGAATACTAAGTCCTTTTCTGACTGTAAAGATAAAAAGATAAAATCGCTCCCTCAACCACAGTGGAGTTTCCTGTGTCTTTGACAAGCAGCATAATTAAGATCTAGCATAAACACCGAGCCTCCTAGGACAGTAAAAGCTGACTAAATGGGAATTTGTTCTCTTTGGCTTTTCTTTTTCCTTTATTTAGTTTCTCGGTGGTGGAAGTTTCGCTTTGAAGCAAGGCCGGCCCTAGGCAAAAATGCAGAGTCTGCGAAGTACTGGCATAGCTTCTGCCTGCTGCTGGCCTGTGAGTACTTCCAGCCCTAGCCAGTTAGTGCCACCCACAGAAAAGTGTCCCACCCGTCTCTCATCCCTGCTTGGCCTACACTGGCCTCCCAGCCTCGTTTCCTAATAGGAAGTGCATAGTACAGTGTAGGCTTCTCCCGCCAACCAGAGTGGAGGCTTCTCCTGCCAATCAGAGTGGAGGCTTCTCCCGCCAACCAGAGTGGAGGTTTCTGCCTTCAATCAGAGTGGAGCCCAATGCCAGCCATGGTGGTGGGTGGAAACTACAAGGTGCTGTGAGTGCAGACTATGGCTGACACTGGGTTTCTTTGTTTTACAAGGGTTCTTTCACAGGCATGACCCATTTAGAGTCTTTACACTCTAGAAAGCCGAGTAGGATTACACTTGAGAGCAGAGCGCCTTGGCTTCAAGTGCTGATGTTGAACGTGACTTCTATGTGGCTGGGATGTCACGACTCTGGCTAGAACTCTGGAGTCAGCTGGCCAAAGTCCCAACTCTTCCATTCCTTAGTTGAATAAATTTGAATAACTTTTTTTTGGGGGGGTTAATTTTACGAGACGGGGTTTCTCTGTGTAGCCTTGGCTGTCCTGGAACTTGCTCTGTAGACCAGGGTGTCTTTGAACTCAGAGTTCCTCTGCCCCTGAGTGCTGGGGTGAAGGACTAGCACTACCCATATGGCTCAATTCTTTCCTCAGCAAAATGGACCATTAGGAAGAGTAAATGAAGGCATTCTGCATAGACTCTGAAATTTAATAGCCATTCACTAAAATTATTGTTGAGGCAAAAGAACTCCTGTCTGAAATGATTGGCATCAGAAATGGTTTACATTTGCACCCCCTACACACACAAAAACATACATTTTGGGATATTTTCAAAGACATAATGTTATAACTTAGAGGTAGGACCCAAGTCTAGACACCAAATACATTTCCCTCATATACATCTACTGCAATACTTCCAGAATAATTTTACATAGATTGATTACTTTTCGTATAGAACACAAAATTGCCAGCTTTCTCACATTTGTACAATTACACTGACACTCCCAAATGTTTTTAGTTTTTGAGATTTTTCTGACAGCATTTTGACTGGCAATGTACAACCTATATTCACATAGCTGTGTCCAGTCATTCTGGTCAGAGCCATCAATTGGTCCTAATGCTCCAATTCAAGTATACACAGCTAGCTACAGGCTGTTAATGTGGAGTCTGTGTGTCTTCCATAAACTAATTCTGAGAGGATTCCCCCCACCACCCCCCAAAGCTGCCATTCAGCTATAAATTTCCTTTCCATCCTTTTTTCCTGACATAGGATTCATTTTTGACACATAATGTCACTCTTTATTTCCTAGTCGGTGGCCAAAAGGCAATACACGAATTAATTATGACACACACAGCCTACTCAACCTTCAGATCCGAAATGACAGGTAAATAGCACCATTTGAAAGGAACATATCCCTTGTCCTCTGGAATGCTTGCATGTCAAAGGGGTTCTGTTTACCCACCATGCACACAGCAATGGAAAAGGGCGACCCACAATCACACTGCGGGTAGCCCCCTTCCCACAAATGCTTGCAGGTGCTATCACAGGGAAAAATGAGCATCTATCTTCCAGTTTCAAATTAGTCCATAATGGGTAATTTCATGCAGACATTATTTCTAAACAAGAAATTCCCTAAATGCTAATTGCTTCTAAGAGCTGTTCAGTTAAAGGGGATAAATATTTCCGCTCATTAAAGGGGATGCCATTTTCCTAGTTAATGCAAGGAAGCAGCAAACGGGATAAGAAAAAGGAGGTCAGGACTCTGGAGATCAAGTGCCACCTCCCACACTGAAGTGTCAGACCGGAGGACTTGGATTTGGCTCCGAATCAGTAGATGTGACAACCCTGAGAGCATCCTTCTGCACCCGAGAATCACTAAATCCTCACCCCAGCAAAACGGTTAGACAACTGTCAATGTGAGGCCACAATTAATAACAAGGAGAGAGTGTGCTTCCTTATTGACGATAACAACTTCTTGGCACTGTATTTGATAGGGAATGGTGATAAACTGAAGAGCAGTTCCTGTAGAGCTCCAATAGGTAAGGGGCAGCTTACATCTTATGTTGACAAATGTCCTGTTAATGGTATAGATGACGACAGGATTTTTCCAGCTGCTTCAAGACCACGAAAGACAGCCAGGGAGGCCGACCCCAGAGTTGCAATTGGAACCCTTGAATGTGGACAGCCCATCTTAATGAGTTCTAATAAACGTGTGATTTGCACATTCTACTTGTTGTTTCCAGGCTGATACAAATGAGATATAGAAGAGGCAAGGAGCCCTTAGAGTCTCAACTGTTAAGGGAAATCACACCCATCAAATAGTTTTGCACACACCCCAGTCCTGCCTGCAATGCTCTCTCTCTCTCTCTCTCTCTCTCTCTCTCTCTCTCTCTCTCTCTCTCTCTCTCTCATGTACACACAGACCAAATGAACTACAACACTTCACCAAAAAAAAAAACAAAACAAAAAAAACCAAAAAAAAAAAACCCAATAGACCGTAAAAGTGTATATGTGGCAGGGTTACAGAGGCAGGGAAATTGTGGATACCTTGTCCAGAATCAATAACCGAGCCAAGAGCAGCTGGATGGGCTGGGAAGACAGAATGAAGTAAGAGAAAAGGCAGGCAGTGTGCTCAGAGTCTCCGAGGTGGAAGACACCGGGAGGATGGTAAGCGGCAGCAGGTGAGTCGATGCTGCTTAGGCTCAGCAGACACAGTGGTATGAGTGAGACTGGGAGGGGGAGAGGTTTATGTCCTGTAGACTCACAGAGTCATTTCAGAGGGAGAGTTGCACAAAGAACAGGGGAGGTGGGCATATTAGATAGGTGTCAGCCCTGGCTTTGGCTGAGATGAGAAGATGGTATCCGTCGAGACAAAGCCAGCCTCTTCACAGGTGCCTTTGTTCCTCTTTCTGGTTTCTAGAGGCCACTGCTTCCTTCCCATTAACACCACTGGCATCCATAGTATCTCCTAGAACTGTTCTCTGCTTCCCTCCCCCCCAAGTCCCCTCTGTTGTTAAAGACAAGAGTCACAGGTGCTTGTGAGCTACCCCTGCGTGGCTTCTGGGAACCAAACTCAGGTTTTCTGCAAGAACAAGAAGCTGTTCCTAACCACTGAGCCACCTCTCCAGCAATGCCCCCCTCCCAAATACATTCTTATTCATACTCATGTCTGCAATACTGGCCACCCTATTTCTAAAGAGATTTCTCTTTGTCTTGGTGCCATTGTTGAATGGGATCTGGATCTGGTGTAACTAAAGTCTTCCTTGACGTCCTGTTCTTCTTGTCTCTGCCTCCCAAGTGCTGAGATTTCAGGCTTGCACCACTGTGCCCTGGCCTGGCTAAAGAAGGAATATCTTGTGCAGTGTGCCTCTTTTTTTTCCCTCTCTCCCCAGCCTTCTGGAAAAGTGCCTTTTATCTCTATCACTTCAGTGACACAGTTCTCTTGGTCATTAGTCATACCAGTTACATATGTAGGACTCCCGCTAATGGGAGCTGCATTTAAAAGCACGGCTCATTTTCATCTCCCTGCATCCTCCACTCCCTTTAACTTTGGGGCTTTTTATTCCCTTGGCTCCTCCATCTCATCATTCACAGTTGCCCTCAAGGCTTTCCCCCTATCCCTTGGAACTTCCAATTCTGGATTTCTGACAGTGAGAGCTGTGTCTGGGTCACTTGCCAGCAGAATCTGACACGACCCACTAAGGGATTTCTTCCTTAAATTCTCCTAAACTTTACTCATGAGCCACCTGATCACCCAGATGATGATGTTATTTAAAAGACTCACCATTGGGAGGAACAAGTCTAAAATACTATCTTTCCCCAAAATGATGCCCTGAAAAGGGGCTGTCTTTTCTAGTTGGTTGCTTGCTTAGATCTTGCCTGCACACTGTTCTTTCCATGGACTTACCCACCAGTCTTTTAGAATCTGAACTAACACACTATCACTTTGTCTTAAGAAAAAAAAAGAAAAGAAAAGAAATAGCTCTCCATCAGAATGGGGATCTGCTGTCCTCCACCAATGTCCATCTTCGCCTTGCCTGAGCCTCCCCTTCCCTCTTCCCCCTCCCACCTCTTCTCCCCATGCTAGCTGTATTTTTCATTCACTCCCCGTCCCCAGACCTCAAGTCAGAATGACAATAAGCTCTGCTCTGGATTCTGAATCGTTGACTTGATTCGATAGAATACATCTTTAGTTGGGAATAGCTTTAGGAATATAGTAAAGTTGCAAGATAACTGGGTGAGTTCATAGAACACCTACCACATTCCCTCAATCCAAACCTCTTCATTCCATAACTGTGATCTGGTGTAAAAAGCATGACATTAAGAATCAGCTATAACTGGAGAGGCAGAGCACAGCACTAAATTGACCTCTGGATTTCATCAGTTTGTACGGTGCTCTTGAACAGGCAGGAAACTGTGCTGAATCTAGCTTTTCTGCTTTTGGAGTTCCAGTCCGTGTGGCTGGATTTCAATGTGCCTTCCCTTCTCTGACTTTCCAAGAATAGTGCAGCTTTTTCTTTATGGTATTTTTCTGCTTTTGCAATAGGTCTAACTCCTATGATGTTTCCTTCTCTTCTTTGTCTTCCTTTTCCTCTGCTTCCTCCTCTTTCTCACCATCCTCCTCCTCTTCCTCCTCCTCTACTTTCTCCCTTTCTTCTACCACTCCTCCTCCTCTTCTTCCTCCTCTTTCCCCCCATTCCTCCTTCCTTAAGGAAACCTTCACCCAGGACACATACCTGATTATTTTCTCTCAGGGTTCCTACTGTATCACTCTAACTCAGCCCTCTTAGATATACCTACTTCGCCCCCTTAACCAGAACCCAGAAGCAATAACATTCCCCAACAAGGGAATCATTCATTCTAAGCATATCTTTTCCTCAATGTTCCCTTCCAAAGGAATTACTGATGGCCTGGCTTTTCTACCAGCTAACCATTTATTCAAATTAAGCCACCAAAGCCAGTGCAACTTATACCCCTTCAAAGTTCACCACTAAAAGAAACCCCTTTGAAATATGTATGTAATTTGTCAAGTCCGAAGGAAATGTTTGCGTCTCTCAGATAAGAGTTTTATTTGGCACGCACATGCCACTTGTAGTACTGGCATTACCCACACCCAAATCTGGCACAGCTTTGGATTTCTTCTGGGTTCAGAGTGGTCTGGTGGGTAACATATCCTACTGTAATATATTCCTCAATTAAATAGGTAGATAGAAATAGAATTTAAATATTCAGGAATAATAATTGTTGGGGAGAGGAGCCCTAAGCGATATTCCTCACTGTCTATCATTTTTCTATTCTTACTTCTCAAATTTAGGGCTTATTAACATTTTTCTAATATTTCTCTCCAAGCAAGCAGAAAGGTGCATGCGGAAGTGAAGCCAAAGAGTTTCAAAGTTACGGTGGGCTGCCCTATGCTACTTTGTATGTAGTTCCTTGTATTCTGCTTGCTTCTGGCTATTTCTTAGGGACAATCTACATTCTGTGAGATGTGATATTAAACAAATGGGGTTTGCTCCAAAGGAAGAGAAAATAACTGGGAAGAGGTAAAAATTGGAAAAGAATCATAAACATTTATTAAGTGCTTGTCAAAGCCTATTAAATATGGTTATGTAATGACTACGGTTTTATACTTTAATCTATTAAAAATGCCCTCCATCCATTTCCTGAAGAGACTACTACTATCACCCTCACTTCACAGACAGAAAAGTGAGAATCGGGAGATGTCATTTGTTTAGAGACAGTAGGAAGTAGTCGGGCCTAGATGTGAACCTGATTTCCCTTCCTTTTCAAGGTTCAGTTTGTACCTAGAAAAGAAGGGAAGGAAAGATATGAGGTAGAGAGGAAAAGTGAGGAGAGGGAAGAATATTAATAGCTCATCTCCTGATTTAATTCTGCCCACGAAGGGCAGATATCTCTGTGGGTCTTTAAGTACCGGTAGAGGCTCTTCCAGCCCACCCTGCCTACTTTTAAAAGCCAGAAAGAACATGCTTTTTTCCCAATGTTCTTGGAGAATCCAGGGAGTGTGGGTGTACAGAAAAGAATGGGTTTCTTGCCCTGTATGCTTTCCCTGCAGCAGAGTGGGCAGAAGGAAAGAGACAAAATGGAGAGCCCAATTAGGGCTGGAAACCTCAGAAGAGAAAGCTGCTACAGAAGCGGTAAAAACGGAGCTCTGTGTACAACAGAACTCTTTCCATAACACCGCACATGTCGACACGGATATTATCATGCAAATGCCTGTTAACAGACTCTTACCTCCTGGGGTAAAAATGAGTCACCTTAAAAAAAAAAAAGGCAGTAAAGCCCTCCATGCAGATTTATATGACCTCTGGTAACCGCTCCCAGGGAGCTGTTATATTCTAGTGTGTGAAGCCAGCTTCAGAGAAAGTCTCCAAACTTAAGGATGTATGCGACTGCTCTTTGTGGTTCCCGAGGAGCTATTAGAGTCAGCGGGGTGGACAGAGCGTGCCGTCTTCTCTTCTCAAGGAACCCCCTAGAGCCACATGGAGCTGTCTTGTCTCCTGATACCTCTGGTTGGGATGTGTTTTAAAAAAAACACCTTTTTGCACAAGTGACAATGAAGGGGTCATGGATACCGATGAGGAGAGGGAGCAGACATCTCTTCCAGCAGGTACCACTAGGGTCTGCTCAAGTTAGTTTTGGCTGGCCCTGTGTAGGCTGTGATGACATCATCCTAGCCATTACCATATTTTTCCCTAAAAGGAAAACTGAGCTGAAATGGAGCTACCAGGAAGGCTTGGGATGCCCGGATTTGGATTTGCTAAAGTTAAGATCTGCGGATTCTCAAAGGCAGGCTACGAGACATGGCCATCTCTACAGGCGCTTCCCTCATTCTTATTTGACAGATTCATGTCCTCGTGATGAGTACAACAATATTTAGAGCTTGCTATTCAGTGGCAACTGGCATTCATCCTGCCCCTTTGGAGGTGACAGTATGAGATGCTGAAAAGCCTTTAATCCCATCACTCGGGAGGCAGAGGCAGGCGGAACTCAGAGTTCAAGGCCAGCCTGGTCTACAGAGTGAATTCCAGGACAGCCAAGGCTACACAGAGAAACCCTGTCTTGAAAAACCAAAGGAAAAGCCGGGTTTCCCAGAAACACGTATGCAGTGCTCAGTGTGAGCACTTTGTACTCCACTGGACCGGGACATCCAGCTCACCTGTCAGGCTGTCTGCTGAGTCGGGACGCTGGAAATCCAGATGTCCTGAAGTCGAGCATATTTTTGAATATGGCCAAATCTAGTCAACCTTTATAAACCAATGTATAAATTACACAAAATAGGTTTGCTCCCTTAAATAGTAAGAGGAAGCCAAAATCAAAACTAAAATTCCCTTCTCAGGTTCTAACTATAGAATTTGAGATTCACTGCTGATATTTTGAGCTCCACTTCTTTTTGGTCTAGCCCAGTCACTCACTCATCCACTCAATATATATATATATATATATATATATATATATATATATATATATATATATATATATATATATATATATATATATATATATACTAAGACCTTACTACATGTCATTCCAGCACTTGCTATGCACTGTATGAAATACCCATACATCTCAAAAAGTAATATATGTGTCTGTTATGTTATATGTAAAATACACAGGAACCGTAAAGGTATGCACACACACACACACACACACACACACACATATATAAATATATATATATATATATATATATTTAGAATATCTAATACAGTCCTGGTGTTTAAGAGTTTACAGTGTACTAAGGGGAATTAAAAGCACACAAAAACCCTGAAACACTCCAGCTAAAACATCACTAGAGACCTTTTTTTTTTCTTTTTTCTTTTTTTTTTTTTTTTTTTTTTTTTTATTAAGGATGGAGTGCTTCACCAGATAAATTCTAAGGATTTTACAGAGACTCTCTCCTTAGACACTTGGGGTTTACAATCCAAGCCAAATGCACCCTCAGGGGGCAGTTATTGATATGTTATAGACTCAGATAAATAGAAACCTTTGGCAGGGATGTGAATGACCATGAGATTTTGAGTCCTGTTCTAAGGTTTGGGGTGAAAAATGAAAGACAAAGGCATATATTTTTCACTGGATTACACATAAAGGAAAATCCATGAGGTCATTGAATGTCTGCCCTGCCAGAGATAGAGAAGCCTTCTGTGTTCAGTACTGATGTTCAGCATTTGATGGAGAGGCTGTGTTTCCAGACAATGCTGCCTGGGAGCAATATCACCACTTGGGGCTTAGGGTGTGTGCTCTTTGTAGAGATGAGGTGGAGAGGCGGTTACAAAAAGGGCGTGCCATCAAGTGACTTAGAAGCCATACCTCTTTCTCTTCACATCTGTTATCCCTTCACCTGTCATCCCTGGGTGCTAGGGATGGAACAAGATGGCAGAGGCAGTCCTGGGGTCCACGGGTTACAGACAGAGCCCCTGTCTTTTCTTCTCTGAAAGGTACAGTCACTTCGGCACCTATGTAGCTCGGCTTGCTTTGGGGCACATAGCATCTGAAGGCCCATTATTCCCCTCTCTCTATTTTGGTTCCTCTGTGTTAAAATCTGATGCTCTGGCAGTGGGGGAAGGCAAGCATGTGCGTTTTCTAAGTCAGAATCATGCAGAGCTGAACATCGTTTTACCCAAATAAAACTTCTGCTTTCAGAATTTCAGTGGGCATGTTCCTTTTTATAGCTTAAAAAGTTTCTGGTCTGTATTAACAGTTTCTTTCACCAGTTTAGTCTCTTCCTTTTTTTTTTTTTTTTTTTTTTTTTTTTTTTTTTGCCAGCTGTGGACTCGGCCAGTATGACTTCTTTTGTGCCTGGCTTTAAACAGTCGAAGAAACAGACCACATTCTGCTATCCATCCATGCAGAGAAATCACACTGACAGAATGGAGGCCCTGAGCAGCCATCAAAGCCAGGGCATGGCTTCATCATATATTTTTTAAGCCTGCTTTTTTATTTTGTCTGCTAATAGCAAATATATATATATATATATATATATATACTCAAAGGACTGAACTAGAAGTTAAATCAAGAAACCCACCAATGGGAGAGTCAAACTTCTTGATGCTGTTTCTTTATCTGTAAGCTACAATGGGATAGAATACCCGTTTAAACATTTAAAGCGGGAATACATAGGCAATTGCAATAAAAATACCGCTGGCTAACCTTTATTAAGTTCGCATTATGTCTCAGGCTTTGTGCTAAGTGTGATCTTTTTAGTAAAAAACCGTCTGGAAATGAAACAACTTCAAAAGTCCCATATTACCCTGCGGTGTCTGAGCAAGGATTGGAGGAAGGGCATTCTGGCTGCACAATACATGTGCTCAAGTATTTATATACATTTCCCTTAAAGATAAGGTATCAAAGAACATTGCTGGGTTTGAAAATATACAAATGAGACCACACAGTAAGTTGGCTTATCAAAATTTTCAAAGGGAACAGGGGTAATTCAAGCTATAATAGTCATCAAAGTTCCTGTAATAGTCATCAAAAACAGGACATTGATGGTAGCTACCCTAGCCAGACAGTGGTAGCATACACCTTTAATCCCAGCACTTAGAAGACAGAGACAGGAAGAGCTCTGTGAGACAGCCTGCTGCTGTACAGAGTGAGCTTCAGGACAGACAAAACTATACAGAGAAACTGTCTCAGAAAGGAAAAAGAAAGAGGGAAGAAAGAAGGAGGGGAGGGGGATGGAGGGAGGGAAAGAGAGAGAGACTGGGGAGAGAGAGAGAGAGAGAGAGAGAGAGAGAGAGAGAGAGAGAGAGAGAGAGAGATCCCACCCTGGAGAAGGACTGCTCCATGGATCAGGAAAAAGCAAGATTGGCCAGAGGAGGAAAGCTGGGATCCACTCTTGAACCTGCTTGGAGGTAGTGTCCACTCTCCTGCCACAAGCCAAGGAAGACATGGTTTGGCTTGGTAGATACACAGGAAGCAGGTATGAGCAAAGTAGCCCTGACCTGTTCTGCACTCAGAATCTGTTGCTGAGCACTCTCCCAGACAGAGCTGTGATGACCCCACATTGATGTTGGCAACCAAGACCTTCGGCAGAGGTTAGGAAAAGAAGAGTAAGGGGTCAAGTGTTCACAGGTTTTACCCTTGCCATCCTTTCGGGAATCTACCCAGCTTCTCTGCTTCATTAGTACCATCATTTAACTATTCACATTTATAAAGTGACCATTGTCTTAGTCAGGGGTTCTATTCCTGCACAAACATCACGACCAAGAAGCAAGTTGGGGAGTAAAGGGTTTATTGAGCTTACACTTCCATGTTGCAGTTCATCACTAAAGGAAGTCAGGACTGGAACTCAAGCAGGTCAGGAGCTGATGCAGAGGCCATGGAGGGATGTTTCTTACTGGCTTGCTTCCCCTGGCTTGCTCAGCTTGCTCTCTTATAGAACCCAAGAGCACTAGCCCAAAGGTGGTATCACCCATAAGGGGCCCTCCCCACTTGATCACTAATTGAGAAAATGCCCCACAGCTGGATCTCATGGAGGCACTTCCCCAACTGAAGCTCCTTTCTCTGTGATAACTCCAGCCTGTGTCAAGTTGACACACAAAACTAGCCAGTACAACCATACTTGCCATAGGATGTGATGTTTGTGTGAGACATAGAATTCTTCCTCAAAATTCTGGGTCTCAGCATTAGTTGTAAAAAGCACAGCAGTGGAGCTGAGAGGCCCATGTGACCAACATGAAACACACAGACTGCAACCCTGACTTTCCAAGAGGAACAGAATTTGCTAGAACTCAAACCAGTTTCATAAGCATCTAGGTAGGGCAGCAGGATTATTTGTGAAAAGGGAATGATGTATGTCATTTCCAGGCTCCATAATTAAGAAGCACTGTTCTTCAGCCATAGGTGATTGGTCTAAAAGAGACAGTGCCTCTTAATGATCATAGGGAAGACAGCAACCAGAACTGGACTAAGGTAGGAGCAGTCTCTGATGATGTAGGCTTTTCTGTTACCAAAATTAACATCACCTTAAATAATAAATAACCTATAAAAAGGTTTGTAAAGACTCTTCCTATGCTGAGATTTGCCACTAGGACTATCTAAGGACCTAGATATCTCTCTTCTTTCCGAGGTCTTGCTAAGTGCCTCACTGTGACTTGAAGATACCATCAATAAATACCACCAACTGTACCACAATGAACAACGACCTGTAAACAAGATATTTTTCTTCATAAAGTAGACTTCCTAAGAAGAAATTCCTTACTACAAGTCAGTTTATGACTTATGCATTTTAAGGAATTTCATAATATAAAGGACTTTTGAAGGCAAACCTTTCCCATCACAGGTAGGTGACACTTCTCACGCACCAGGCACCATGCTGAGATGCATGCAATGCACCTATCATGTGGCATTAAGTAATACTCCCAAAAATCACTGTAGAGGGGAAACTAAAGTAAAGCATTCTAAGACCAAAGAGTGCTCCTTAATTGTGGATGGCTCTGGACCTATTATCCAACATTAAAACTAAGATTATAACCATATGCATGCTTCCTCAGTAAGTCAAAGCTGTCAAAACAGGAAAGGCATGCACTACCCGCTACCATTAATTATCATGGCCATATAGAGTAATTCAAAACAAATTTAACATTGATATCATTTTTGTAAGCATACCAAGGACAAAAGGCACAAGGTCCCCTGTGTGACTCTGGGTCAACTGCTACAGAGATGGTGACCACCTGGGTTCTCATGCACTGCTCAGTACTATGAACTAATGATTCCTGACATTTTTTAGGAGTTGTGTCTCATGGGAATAACTTGAATCATGCATACATTTCAGAGCTAGTCTCCATGACTAGAGGAAAGACTCCATACACTTGCAAACACGCTGTTCTTAAGCGCTATCTTCATTCCTAGATAGAACATACCTGCTATATGTTCTACTGTCAAAGAAAGTATTGTTGCCATGCTCCTGTGTAAAGAAATCAGGGAGATGCATGCTGGACAGGACTGAGTAAACAGAGGTGAGAAGACAGGCTGGCATGTGCTTGTTGGGAGTATTAGAGAAGTATTTTCATTTCAGAGACTTCCTAGTAGACCATGTGACTGGAACTTCCTGATAGCAGAGTCAGGCTCCACATATTTGAGAAAGGGAAACCTGGAAGATGTCCATCTTGCTTCCACATGGAGTTAAAGAAGAGGCCCAGCTGAGCAGATGGATGATGAAAGTAAGAACTCTTAGCTTCAGCCAGCTGTGAACTTCTCTATCATCTTGGTCTGGTCATTTCCTTTCAGAAAAACAAAACCAGAAGTGCCCGTTGCACCAGTTATAGTACAAGTGGGAGAATCTCTTAATTACTTGTGAAAAGAGTTCTTAATGAAAGAAGGAAAGTTAAGCACCAATGTCTTTTAAAGAATTAATTTGCAAAAACTCAAACCAGAGAGACAAAAGTGCTCTGTAGGAGACAGGGTTTGACTGGATGAATTTCCCTCTATGTTCCTGGCCCTGCCTCTTGCACACAGGATCTCATGGGCTCATAGGACAGGGTTTAGGATCCTGAACTGTAGATGTTCTCTATATGACCCTTGGGAACAATCATCTCTGCTTTGCAAGGTTGTTGTATGAGGATACCTGGCTTTATGCCTTCTTGTTGAGTGGGGAATACTTAGTAGTTAGTCAAATGCTTAATAATCCCTAGTAAGGAGCCCGGGACTTCAAGAAGAGAGATAAAGCAGAAAGCGGTGATCTTTGGAATTTGAAATTTAAGAAATTGTACTGATTTGCATTTTCCTTCTGATAGATTTAGAGGATCATAAGCAACCCCACCTCCTCTCTAAACTCCTCCAGGATCCACCCCTACCTCCTTCTCTGAACTATGGCAGTTTTTAAACGGCCAGGCAAATCTGAAGAGGGCTAAACCGTGGTTAGCACACCTGCTTATTTAAACTGCTGTGTAGACTCTATAAAGTTACTATCCTGGGGAGTTTTCTATTGATGAGGGGACTGTGCATACATTCAAGACATGGATGCTATCGGAGCATCCCACAGGGCCTGTATCTCAGCAATCAATTCATCTGACTTCTCCACTGCTTCCCCTTTTTCCTGCAGGGCTGGAAATCAATTGTGTGTTAGCTGCTTTCTAGGTCTGAATCCAGAGATCCTTGGAATTGAAATGCATATCGTTTCATTAGCTACATCAACAAAGGAGGGGGGAAAAAACGGAACGAAAGAAACTTCCTTGAGACAATTTCCTCAAACGAAGTATATACTAATAAGTAGTTCGCTTATTTTCACATGGTACAGAGGGAAAAGAAAGAGAACAAATAAAGACATTCCAATGGCTATATTAAATCACATCATATGTGTCCAGAAATGAGGGTGGGCTAGGATTTGGGAGAAAAACTTGCTATGTACATAAATCCCTCTAGCATATATGTCTTGGCAGGCAGGGTGTACAGTAGAGAGAGAGAGAGGGGAAAAAAACCCAGAAACTCTATTTTAGGAATTAAATATGTGAAAAATTTTCTTGTTCGGATTGGCTCAAAAATACCATACAGGGCTGCATTAATGAAGATTAAGTATATTTAGATAGAATAATTCAAAAGACCTTATCAATTTGGCACCATTTCCTTCCAAATTGAAAAAAAAAAACAAACTTAATTTAACCGGCTATAGATGAATTCCTAGATTTATTGAAATAGTTTTGAGTTTTGAATACACTGTGTGGGAGTCACAAATCATGCGTTGCTGGTTTGGATTCTCCAGCTTGAATTGAACCCAAATAACACAAGCTCTCAATTTAGTGTGATGCTCTGAGGAGAGAGTGGTACACATTTTGATATTTCTTGCCAATAGGTGACATTCCCTCTTCACCTTCTTTTCACCCCTTTTTTTGGGAACAAAAGAATTACAATGACAAATGCAAATGCAAGGTGCCTGGCAGGAAAATATTTTTGGCACCTGAAAGACACAGCACTCCCTATCCCGGAGAAGGTTAAAAGCAGGTGAGCGGAGACCACTATATCCGAACACCTTCAGACAGCAGTACCAGCCTTCGCCTTTGGCATGGCTGTGCTGGTCACATTTAGAGTTTACCTTATTTAAATATGCAATTAAGCTTGAAATAGAAAAGTGAACGATTTACATAAAAGTCACTGTTCAACTCATCAAGCCACAGGAAAAGAAGGAGGAAGAGGATTCGGAGAGGAAGCAGCAAGCATTAAGCTCTTACTGCATACATTCCAAGCGGCGAGCCTACGCCTACATCTTATTGCTTTAAATCTCTCTTAACAATCCTAAGTAGCTCTCCCAAAATTAAAAAAAATAGTGAGCGAGGGAGCACCCCAAATACCTATATGCTCTTAATATTTTTCCCATTTCAAAAAAGAAGAAATGGAGGCTTTGAAAAATTAAGCAGTTTGTTCAAAGCTAAAACATTGTAAGTAACTGAATCCAGAGTTAAACTCGATGCTGATTCGTTCATCCATTGTTACATCTGCTGTCGCTGGGTCCCTGTCACTGTTTTCTGTTGGATTAATAATGATCACCTGTAGAAACCTCTTTACTGTGATCCATACAAGAGTCAGGAGGCTTTGTCTTGTGGCTGCCTCCGTCACATCTATAATCTACCAGCTCCCCTCTCCCCAAGTCGCAAGCATTGACCTATACTCATCTCCAGCCCGAGTATTATTTGGGATACCCTGCATCCTCCAAATTGACTAAGGCCTTGCTGAGTCTGTGTGATTTCTCATCAGGACCAAGTGGTTTGCTGATAAGCAAAAACCCCTTCAGATACTGGTCGACAGTATTTTAACAGAAACAAGCCAGTGGTTTGGAATCCAACTTCTCTTAGCTCTTCCAGGGCCAAGAGCAACTTTGTAAGGTCAGCAGGCTGAGCTAATGAATGGTGGAGCGGCCTTGGCATCCAGAAGGCTGAGGAGTGGCTGCACTTTCTCCCTGTCTTAAGTGCACACTGCCCTGGCAACTCACTACATTAACGAGTTTCCTGGGGATTGGACCTGGAGCTGCAGAGGGCTTGTTAAACCGGGGTTCAGAAACCCTTCTTACTGCAATGTCATCTTCTGCTCCCCAGTGGAGGAATCGGCTGCTGGTGCCATAGGGGTCTGGCCCGCAGCGCCCACTGGTCATCTGTAAACATGGCTCCCTCCTGCCCTGTAGCATCCCCTAGCCTGGCCCTCACTATCACACGTGACCCTTTCTCCTTGGACTTGCCGAGTGGGGTTGAACCTGGTGTGCTACGCTGATGAACACAACCATCCTGCGGGGATGGAGTAGAAAGCAAACAAAAACAAAAGAGAAGGGGGAAAAATCCTGTTTACAGTGGGAAGCTGATCGATGCTTCGTCTTCCACGGTGAGAGCAGAAAACAGTGATTTCACTCAAATCTAAAAGCGCCGTCCTTTGTGCTTTGAAAAATGAAGTAACTGCTCCCTCTCGGTTTCGAGCAGCAGAAGCATCAAGTGCATCAGATGATCGTAGAAAAATGCAAGCCAGGAAAAGGCTTGTATCTGCCGATTAGCGGTAGGGTGAAACCCTAGCT
This sequence comes from Apodemus sylvaticus, assembly GCF_947179515.1. Classification (NCBI taxonomy): domain Eukaryota; kingdom Metazoa; phylum Chordata; class Mammalia; order Rodentia; family Muridae; genus Apodemus; species Apodemus sylvaticus. Next base: position 89,127,250 of record NC_067481.1, on the reverse strand, counting down.
ACAGGTTTGCTGACTCCTGTCCAGCATTAGCCAGCAAGCAAGATGAGCAGTGTCTGTGTTGGCCACAATCTGACATTTGCCTTTTAATACAAAGCAGCCTTTCCATAGCGGGCTGTTCTTTTCCGTGAACAGTATGTTAAGCCGAGTTGGGGAAAATTAAAAGCTAGCAATTCCTCGGTGAAAAGATGAAAAAATTACCCAAAAGACAGCTAAGGGGACTTTTTGTCTCTTTAACTGCCCTCTTTTTCAGTTTGACTGCTTCCTTGTACTTTTGTGTATGTGTGTGTGTGTGCGTGTGTGTGTGTGTGTGTGTGTGTATTGTTTTTATACCCCTTTCACTTAAGTACCGAAGTCTTTCCTTCCGTTGAATTGTCTGATAGAGCCTGGGTTAAAGGAACATGTATCACCAAGGGCTGGACTTGGAGAGGAAACTAGAGCTTTTGAGGTGGGTGAGAGCATATTGCTCCAAACCTTCCCAGGACGATATGTGGGTGTCTCTGATGAGAGGAGGGACAGCTGACTGGACTGACAGGCTAAATCCTGTATTATAGGTTGACTAGCCATAGCAGAAGCTTGTTCATGCTAAGAATACCTAGAACCACATAGAAGACGATTAATTTTCCCCGTTCTTTGCATAAATTCTGAGAGAGATCTTCAAGGCCATGAATTCAGAATTACCACAGACACACATGATCTCCTTTGTTTATTCTTTCTACTATCAACAAACAAGTAATCACAGCCATTCAAGTTGCTTTTAGGGCTGGAGAGATGGCTCAGTGGCTAAGAGTGCATGTTGCTCCTATAGAGACCAGAGTTGGTATCTCAACACCTAGCTCGGTATGCTTACAACCTTCTGTAACTCCAGCATCAGGGGATCTGATACCGTCCTCTGTCTTTTGTGGGATGCTTCTGCATCCCATGTACATAATTTAAAATAATAAAACAAATAAAAATAAAAATAAAAATAAAATTAAGATTAGCTACAAAGCTAGATTCTAAGGAAGGGCCAAATGAATACTTTCTCCAGTCCCTGGCTTCCACAGTCTTACTTTTTTGTTTTCCTCCTTCAAATAGAATTTTGACTTAAATGCCACAGCTCTGGTATTATCATTTACCGAATATTGAATATTCATTTTTAAAGGGCCCCTCAGTCATCCCACTTAAGTGAGTACATCTGAAGAATTTCTTTCACTATGTCATCACACTGGGGAACTTAACAATAGTAATGCAAATCCACTTTTACCCCCAAACAGAAAGTAATGCAATCGATAAATATTATAAAACACAAAAGATGAATAAGGGAGAGACCTTTTGAAAATGCCATTGGCAATCAGAGGTAAAAGTGCAGTTAGCAACATTAAATTTGGCTACGGTCTTCCTCACTGCCCCACTATCTTGACCGCTGCTTGTTGCAATAGAGAAAGAACAGAATTTGCCAGCAGCTCCCCTCCTGAGGATTGCAACGAACAAGCTTATCCAACACTTTGAAAGGAAACTCTCTCTGAAGCTCCTTCATCTTGGCTTTGTTCCTGACTCCAATTTAAAGGGGAAGGCCATGGAATAACAGGACCTAGAGGTCTGTGTGGTTCAAGGGGTTTTGCCCTCCTTGGTGTTCAAGAGCGTAAGGATATAGATGCTAAATGTGCAAAAGAAGAGCAGGTCCTATGTAAGGATATAGATACTAAATGAGAAAAGGAAGAGCAGGTCCTAGTAAGTGACAGTACATAGGATGACAGGGAATAAATAAATTCCCATTTATACAAGTCCACAGTGTATGTGGCTAACTAATTCGGAGAATATTTAGAGACCACATTAGTGCATTCTGAGATCTTACAGCACAAGGTCGTGGCCATGGTGGAGCATCTATTCGCTAACCTATCTACCCAACCTCTTGGATCCTACAGAGGTTCTAGGTAAGTCAGGGTGGTGTCTATATTTTTTGTTATCTCTGCTGTTGTTTCTTGTTTGCAAACTGTCGCAGACTGCCTACAAAAAGAGGCTTTTGCAGTGAGTAGGGAGGGACCTTTGAAGAAGTAGCACAGAAATGGCCCAAACCAGCATAGGGGGCTGCCACTTCCACGATGGGTCTGCTTGCTGTCTAAAACACTGTACGCTCAGTGCCTTTCTTTTTCACTTTATATTGCCGATAGAAACTTGTTTCCTTCCACCTCATTACCACGATGATGTTCTGTACTGCAATAAAGGACTCTTAAGAAAGCCCAGGCTCAGGGTGACAGGCTGATATGCGTTAACACTGCTTACACCATTAGCCAAGGGCTGGGTCATGAGCATGTCAGATCAGATGATGATAACCGGTAAGGTAAGACCTCACTGTTACAGAAGAAATCTGGATGGAGTACAGTTTTCATACACTAAAGTCTGTGTATGTGCATATGTGCATGTGTGTGTATGTGTGTGTGTGTATGTGTGTGTGTGTGTGTGCGTGCATGCATGCACGCATGCACGCGCAAGGCATAAAATTGTACATTTCAGCACACATGATTTTGTTAGAGGATATCATGCATCTATTCTAGATTAACTAGCCCATCTTGGAATCATGATTTTAATCTCTTTCTCCCCCTTCCCCTCTTTTTGTGAAGACTGTAGTTCTGGAAATTCTGGTAAATTCTACTGTTGACTCTATTCTACCATGATTTTCCAGGAAAGAAACGCACAGAGTTTCCTTCACGCTAGTGTGGAAAGTAGTTTTTTTTTTTAAAAAATAAGAATTAAAGAACTTATATGAAACTTATTTTCTATCTCCTCTCCCTACCCACTGCTCTTACTGTGACCCTGTTTATTCACAATCATGTTAATCCAACAGCTACCTGTTAATTTCCCAGTTAGGGGGGTTAGTGTCTACAATTGCTGCCCATGCCACTTTAGAGCATCAAAATAAACCATGTGTATGTTTGTCCTGCCCCAAAACCTGCAACGGCTCCCTATTGCTCAACAGACTCGACCTACAATACCTCTGATACCCTTGACAATCAGTTCTTATTTAGTCCACCAAACCATTTTTGTAGTGTGTGTGTGTGTATGTTCCTAGCTCTGGTTGCTTTTAGATAATCCATGCACACATGCATATATGATGTGGGTTCATTTCTAAGAGTCCCCTTCCTAAGCACATAAAATCTTTTGACTTCACCACAAGGACACTATCTGCCAACAGCAGAGTTGCCATCCTTTTCTTATGAGGCCCAGTGAGTCCTTTACCCTCTGTAGGCCATGTGGTCTCTGCTCTAAGTTCTCCATCAGCTTGATGATGCAATGTGGAATGAATGCCACAGCCGCAGCCAATAGATAAGTGAATGGCGTGGTTGCATCTCAAGAAAACTTTACTTATAAAAACAGACACTAGGAGAGAATCAGACCACGCATGGGTCATAATCCCCAGCCTCTCTTCTGCAGCATCAGATGCGGGTGCGTGCTGACACCCGTCAGTCATTTGCTGCCTCTCCTCTCTGGATGCCAGGTAGAGTGAGCTCTGGCTAACAAGTTAGAAGCTGAACCCCGTGAAGTCTTCAGAACAGTAAAAGACCTAGAAACAGAGAAGCACTTAGCACAGCAAGCCCTCTTTGGGATCTTTCTGTATTTTATTTGATTTCTTCGCAAATCCACTAGCTGCTGGACATGGCTCTGACTCTCTCTATTTTGCAGTTATACAGACTAGGATGCTACTCAGGGTCTCAGGGTGCACTTCTCCAAAGTTATGCTTGTAAAAAAGTGATGAGTTCAGATTCAAGGTCAGGAGGTTCAGCTGCAAAGAATACCACTAAAGCCTTGTCAGATTCACGTTAAATAACTAATAGCACACAGTGCTAGGCACATGGCAATTTCAATTTTAAATATCTATCAATAATAAATTAAGCAAGTGAATGATATGCATATGAAAGTACATTATTTTCCCTGCCAAGATTTCAGATAATACGGGAGAACAGATAGAATGGAAACCTGTTGTAATTTCCCCTACACACACACACACACACACACACACACACACACAGACAGACAGACACACCCACACCCACACACACACAGATGCCTGAGTGCATTTTATTGATTGTAGTATCTGGTTTTCTATCGCTGGCTCCTCTCTTCTAGCTAGTGTACATACCTGAGGTTCTCCTAATCCACTCTCGTCTGACTGACTTGTTAGATTACAACACACTTGCTGAAAGCATGCAAACCCATCCACACCAGGCAGCTCGACGAAAACTTAAACACATCCACGCCACACGGCTCACAGGCTGGGCTGTTTCTTAGTAATCCTCCCTACCCCCTGCCCCGTGCTCCTTGAAAATTTGTTTATTCTCAAACCTACTGATGCCCCTTGTACTTTAATCTAATTTCACAATTCAGTTAAATACAGCACGCACCAGTGAGATCACATAAAAACAAAAACAAAGCTCTTTCCTAAGTTCAACGCCTTGGAGAAAAAAAAATCCAACACATGCAAATTGCTACAAACAATGCTGTCAAATTAGGGGTGGCCATAACCACAAGAGCTGGTGGGGAACTGGTACACATCTATAAGGATTACCAATCAGATATCTTTGCAAGCTTTTTATAGTACTGGAACACATGTTTCCTACATGTTACTTTATGGAAGAACTTTATCACATAAAGACATAATCCCACAGAAAAAAAGATGCTAGGCCTGACTGACCCCTTTAGGCCAGTGCAATTTAAAATTAATGACGATAAGAATAGTTTTATACATGTATGAGAGAACAAACTATTTTAATACATATGGTTTTTATTTTTATGATGCCCTGCATATATACATGCATACATATATATACACATGCATATATGCATACAAACATATATTACATACATGCATATATGCATACAAACATATTATATACATGCATATATGTACATGCACATATATACATACACATGCATATCTATGGACATATAATATATATATATATATATATATGTACACATACATATACACACACATACATATATATACACATACACATTGTTTTTCAGTTTTACCCTTGGTCATTTAATTTGGTCATCAGAGTACTCTATGGAATTATTTATATTTACTTGATTATTTATTTATAGAGCACATGTGTATGCCAAAACATATATGTGTGGTGATCAAGGACTACTTTTTGGTGGCAATTCTTTCCTTCCACTGTGGGCTCTAGGGTTCAGACTCAAGTCATTAGCTTGGGCAGCAAGTGTTTGTTCTGCAGAGTCAATTACCCAGCCCACTTTTTATATGAATGGCTTTTTGTTCATATAATAAAAATTCCTGTTACAAACTTAAGCTGCTTTTACTTAGCAATATGAGTTTGGAAAGCTGTGTCACTGAGAGTAAGCCTTGTATCATTATTTTTCCAAAATGATTCAATTTGTATGTGTAGCATTTAACTAGTCCTCCTTGTTATACACATAGAGCACCCCCATTTCATGCTTATAAATATTCATATTAATACTTATTTACCCAATAAATAATCATCAAGTACCTATTTAGCTGTCAGGGACCATGATACAATTAATATCCATTTAAGCATAATTTTATGCACTACTTCCTTGGATAAATTCCTAGAAATAAATCTGTGGGGTGTAAGGTCACAGAATTCTAGCTATACACTGTGGCTCTGGATTGGACATCCTGAGGCATGGCTGCTTCTCTCTCAGTTCCTAAGAATAGGGACCCTGCCTTGTTTATCTTTTATCCCTGAGCATTGAACATAGGATGTACCCAAAGTAGGTACTCAAAAATGTTTATTGAATCTTGAATAATGAATAGTCCTTGACTGAAGTACTGTTTTACTAGAATTACAGAGGTTTTTTTTTCCCTTGGTGCTCCTAGTAAAGTCAATTAAAAATCATAACTGGCATTTGTAACGGGAGGTAGAATGGGAGAAAATAAGAAAAACACACATTGCTTTTGTCAGAAAGTTCCTGAGGGCCCTAGTTACCCTCAGCCCCACGTTATCAGCAGTTTAGAGATTTGCTAATGTGTCCAAAATCTCCAGAGACTTTTTCAAGCAGGAAAAATTGTCAGGAGAGGAATTCTGTCTGCCAGCAAATCACACAACCTAATTTCGTTTTTGCTTACTTCTCCTTTCAAGGTGCCTTGTGAGCTCTGGTACCCAAAGAAGCTTCAACACATGCCTGGATCACCCACTTTGCCTGCAACGACTGTTCTTCAACAGATGCACTAGAATCCATCTTGGATAGAGATGGTTTTAAGGATATGCTTTATACATAATTTCAGAGCCAATCATGGGTCTATAGAGTCACACCCAGGCTTCCTGCCTGCTGTGCGCAGCCTTCTGTGATTCTACTGCACAGTCATCCTATACAGGGGACAATGGTTGTTACCTCTGAGAGTGCATCTCCCTTTCTATATGATGATTTTGTGTGACTTTTGATATCTTCCCACTCACTAGGAATCTCCCCCAAATAAGTCATATTAGGTAACTGGTATATATGTGGGGTTCTTCTGTAAATGAATTAAATGGGCATCTACAGTGTCTAATAAAGTGTCATTTCTAGAGCTAATTGCAGAGACTCTATAGAGGTGATGAAATAGGCAAAGATAATGAAGACAGTCAAACTAGTTCTTGGTCCAGTGTATCCATATCCAAGGCTTGGGATGAAGCCAGATGACCAGAAATCAGGCACATTTAGAAATTCAAGCAGACTCAATGGTGTGCTGCTTCTGATCCTTGGTACCGTGGTAGGACACAGTTTATCCAAAGAATCTGACCTCTGGTGTATCATCTGCCTCACCCACCTTTCATTATGACTTTCTCCCTTCTCTTTTCCTAATTTTTATTGAGTTACTCTGAGGATATTCCATCTACCTAACAGAAGAGATTCCTTTCTTTTTATCTCTCCCTCTTCCTCCCTCCTTTCTCTCTTCCTTCTTTTTGACTTATTAACCCTACAATTCTAACACAGACTCCCTCAGCTCCCTCAGCTGCTTGGCCTTCTCTCCTACCTCACTTCCTCTCTCTTTCCTTTTCCCCTTCCCTTCTTTCTAGTGAGGGAATTGCTATCAGTGAGGTAGCAATTGCTTTTGATTGGCAGTTAGAGCAAGTCCTTTCTTGCAGCTATGTAAGAGCCCAGCTTTTGCTTTGGCACGTGGGTCACCTGTTTCTTCTAGGCATGCCCTTATATTAGTTAATTTGTTAGCTTGCTTGAATCACAGTCGAGAACCCTTCAGCTTTGGTTTGCAGCAATAAATTCAACTGACAGCTGAAATTTGGAACGCTCACTTAATATTGATTCCGAATGTAATAACAAGCGACATGACCTTTTGGATGGTGTAAAATATGGCCGCCACAACATCTGTGCCACATTTCTTGCTGTTTAGTAATATGCTGTAACAGCATGGCGCTGGCATTAAAGCTAAGCTTTATTATCAAGCAGATCACTTTGTCTCTCTAGTTTCATTTGAAAAAAAAAAAAACACACTTTCAGCTTCTGCTGCTGATATCGGGTCTAATTCACGTTGCTGTTTTCAAGACCTGATTTACCCTACAGTAAGATGGAGAAAGATATCTGATGGCCAAATAGGAAGGCGGGAAGGAATAGCAAGGGCCAGGAAGGCTGTGTGATATCCAAATTCCAAGGGATCAGAAACTGACACAACTTTCCAGGACACTGGCAGAGATACTCAGAAATCTCAGTTGTATCCTTCCCTGTGGCTATACCTATTCTATCTATGGAAGTTAATGTCATTTAGGAATTTCTACAAGTTATTGAAATATCTTTCTTAGCCACCAGCTCCATGCTTCTGATACCACGAGAGGAAAAAAAGGAAAAGAAAAAGAAAAAAGAAAAAAGATGATTACCATTGGTATTTGCCCTGATGCCAGAGCATCCTCTAAGTTAGCATTGCCCTAGGAAATCCTAAAGTAATTTTACTGGGATGGATACAGGGATGTTTGCATCTGATTTACCCACACTGTGTTTCTTTGAAGTCTTGGTATCTTTAAAAAACGTTCTCCAAGTGGCAGAACATCAATTTGTGCACTTTAAAAAATCCAATTTAAGCAGGTTAAAAACTGTCAAAATAGTCTAACCATATTTCTTCAACAGAATTTCCAACCATGGGACACACACGCGCACACACACACACACACACACACACACACACTGAAACACACCCTTTGAAAGCATTCTAACATTTCAATATAGTCAATGGCTCAGACTGGCTCTTACTTGGTGAACGGTGAGATTTTTAAGGTTCTTTGTCACAAGAAACAGATATTGACTTTGAGACAATGTTTTTTCCTTTTCATTCATTCATTCATTCATTCATTCAGCTTTTTTTTTTCTTACTGTGATGTTTTGACTATGGATGACTGAACCATTTCTGGAGGGTAAAACCACAAAGTTTTAAATGTAGGGAAGAAAAGAATTGAGTCACTTTTAGGAGAACTTCTCCCCTGAAAAATATACTCCAAAATGAAAAACAAAACAAAATAAAACTATTTGTGGTTTCAAAGAAGGGAAATGTATAGAATGTGGAGAATGATTTCATTTCTCCCCCTGGTTTCTGGATACTGACTTCAGCTAACATGCAAACTTTTGTTGCTCTAGGTGGCTAAACTGGCATGGTAGAAATCTACATGGAGCAAACTAGTAATAGGGCACTTTCTATATTAGGAACTGCAGAAATGTGGGCCTGAGACTGGGTAAGTGTTTTATTCAAAGAAAATGGGGTCTGGTAGGTAATTGAAAAGCGTGAGACTTCAAAGCCCTAATACAAAATGAGAGACACTGGCCTATACCCTTTTCCCAGAGAAGCCTACGGGAATGCCTGCTGGGCTAGCTTCCAAATCAACTAGAGATCCATCGTGCTTTGAAAAAGTTAATCAAGCCATGAGGGAGATGTCCTGACTGTTAGACATTGGTTAGAAGGGAAAAAAAAACCCTTACCTAACCAACAAGCTTTCAGAGCAGTTTCCAAGATTGCCTGGCATCTGGCTATTATCTGTAATCTGCACCCCTTTCCCTAGTAGATCATAGCATTTATCGGGATATTTGCTGATATGTTATTTGCTCCTAAGATATCATCTTAGGAAAGTTTGGAAATACCGAAGGGTGCTCCCATCTTCTGGAGAGCACACATTTATTTATGAAGAGCAAGTTCATTACTCCTGCAGAACCATGTGGATAAAATATGATTGGACTCCTTAATTGACAGGAGCCTATGCCAGATGGCTGAAATGCCACTTTCATTTCAGGAAGAAAGGGAGCCTTCACAGAAAGGAAGAACTCTGTGATTATTAGGTAAGATCATTCTTAATTATCAGGCCCAGGGAATGTATGCCCCCCCCCTTGTGTTTATAAAATTAGAAGGCAAATTTCAAACTTGGGCACTCAAATACCTGGTCCACTATTAATAGTGAAGTACAAATGGCACTGCGTTGAGGGGATGGGGGGCGGTTTGGAAGGGAGCAAGAGACTCAGTTAACTAAAAGCACGCCAGCGTTCAGATGAGGTTTGGCTCTGAATTTAGAATGAACTGATCTTCCAACTTGGCAAGGAATAATTAATTCCAGCCGTGTATCACTCATCTGTGTAGTGGCTGCCCCTCAAATAGAGATCTTAAAAAACTCTCCCTTGTGAAATCAGTGAAGCCATCAGACATAGCCATATGCTCAAAGCTCGCAGAAGACTGGTCACGAGACAGGTGTCTAGGAATTGAGATGTTAACTGCCCAGCAGAGTTATGGTTGCGTATGCTGAAAGTCAGGCTTGTTTTAACTATTAGCAAGGAAGTAAATAGACCAACCAAGGTGCCAAAATGAAGCCAAGGGTGCAAACCCTACTCTTCTTCCAACGTCCCTTTCTTTCTTTTACTTTTCTTTTCCCCTCTTACTTTGGCACTTGACTTGTTCTCTAAGATCCTAGAATAGCTTTGTTGATATCATCCACAGAGGCTCAGAAAGGAAAGACTTGAGGGGGGAAAAAGTGTGCACACACTGACAAGGTAAACAGGCGAGAATTGGATTACTCCAGCGTCCTCCGCTGAGGTAGGATTCAAAACTAATCTGATTATATGAATATTATGAACCACTAAGTATCTTTCTGCAGCAATTACCAAGCTTTCACACATAAAAGAGGGCATTTTCTTTAGTGCTAGGCTAATCTCTCAAGTGTTTGGCTTCAAAGCTAAAGTTGAGAGAGAAAGAGACCCACTGAAGTGGGCTCACAATGTAGCAAGCTTCTCTCTCCCTTTTCTTTCTTCTTCTCTCATCTACTTCTGTATATACTGAACCTCAAAGGATTATTTTCATTCTTCTAATACACTCAAACTATTTCCGAATATCACACAGTTTTTGGTCTCTTTAAAGCCAATTGTTAGGCTTTAAATCAGAGTCGGGGCTACGAAGGAGTATTGATTCTGCTCTTCTTAGTCATATGCGACCAACGGTATTCAAACTTTGTTTTGGAAGTCTCCCTTGAGCTGAGCAACCTAGGTAGGACCCAGTGCCCGTGCTTACATGCAAGGTCATCTACATGGTTTGTTTAGTCTGCCAGCACCTTGCTTAGATTCTTTCTGATGCAAAGCCAGCCAAGAGCATATCTGTGCATCACACCGGACTCCATTGGGGCTGGATGCTGATTTTATGAGTCTGAACTTTAAGTGAATGTTAGAGATGCATCTCAGTGAAGTAGTACAATGTGATGGTTATATACATGCCCTGGTTCAAATCCCACCCACGCCAGCTCTTAGATGAAGCATGACGTTGGCTCACTACTTTAATCTTGCAAGTCTAAAACATTAAGATGATATCAGTAGCATCTGAAAATGTACTATGGATAGACTATCTCATTTGGATGGACTGAGTGCCCTCCTTCCCAAGGCATGGATCATCCCAGCACAGGAAGAAGGTCCTTCCTCCCTCCCTCTTGACCCATTTTCCCTCTTCCACTGTACATTCAATAAAATAAAGTAAACAAACAAAAAAAAGAAATAAATGTACTAGGGTTGCTAGTGGATCAGTTGTTAATTCTATAGGTCCATTTTAAACCTCATTTTTTTCGGCCTCTGCCTATTTCTGTCAATTCCTCACCAGGCCATGTTCCTTCTGGCTACAGGTATCTAACTTGTTTGAAACATTCATTCCTAAGTCTTCATAGTCCATCCAACTGATTCATAATATGACCTCATTGTCTCCTCATCGTCTTAGAATGATGTCCTAGGAGAAGCTGGACCTGCCTTTGGTCTATTCCTTTCCCTGACAAGGAGAGAGGATTTGACACATCTTAAGAACTTAATGGGTACTGTCTTTTATTTGTTTGGTTAAGTCTTGAAAATAGGGGTCTGGAAAATTAATCCCTGTCCTGCGGGATAATGAGGCACTGGGAAAGCAGAAAGCAGTATGGATTCGGTGGCTTTGAATTTCTCACAAAGGTATAATTTCAAGCAAATTGTTAGTCTAATGAGCAATTTTCTATGCTTGCTAAAAGAACCCCACAAAAACAACAACAACAACAACAACAACAACAAAAATCCAGCAAAATTCAATGTAGACCTGTACTGAGCTGTAACTATCCCCAGGCACCTTGGGATTCCCAGTCATTGTCTTCAAAACCATTTCTCAATGGGCCCCCTGCTGACATTCATGGGAAATTGTTAAGGTATTAGTATTCAAGTTTGATCACCTCCCTATGCATCCAGTGGCTAAATTCATATTTTAATTGAGCCCAGGAGTGTTGACTTGTAGACACTGTGTAGAAAAAAAATCACTAGAAAAGTGGCAAGTGGAAGGGCCTTTTACCTTTGAGTGGAGTATGACGCTTATAAAACATCAATAACAATTTTCTATTGGGGAAAAGCCTGAGGCGAGAATAACCTGCTCAGGTTTTTAAGTGGAAACAGTCAGAAATGAGTGTTTCTTATTCTTTAGAGAATAGAACTACCATTGTAATCTGGGTAAGATAGCTTTAACTGGGCACAGTATAATGCAGATGGTTTTCAAGGTGTGGCAATTATCAGGTCACACAGTATGAATCTGAAATGAATGCTTGTGCTGTCTTGTGCTGCTATTTTGAAGGCTATGGAGCCTTTAGGAGGCAGGGACTTGCTTGCAGAAGGAGATCACTAGGGGCAGGCCCTTAAAGGGAATACCAGCACTGGTTCTATTTTTTTGTTTGTTTGTTTTGTTTTGTTTTGTTTTGTTTTGTTTTCTGGTCTGCTAGGATATAAAGCTTCCCCATCATTCTGCTGCCTAAAATGGAGTTGTTCTCCCTCCCCAGATGTCTCCCTCCCCTATTAGGTTTCAAACTTTTGAAACCATAAGTCAAAATAAAGCTTCCTGGCTTAGATCTTTGTTGTCAGGTATTTGGGGCAGGGTGACACAAAAGTAACTAACCCACTAATGAAAAGTCTCCAGGATCCAAAAGAAGGTTTGGTGTAGTCTCTGTGATCAAATGGACAGCAGCAACTCAGTAGCAAGTGGGTGATCAGGGTGAATGAGGCTCTGCCTGTGAAGGAAGGCTGGAGTACCATGAGGGAAGGGATCTCATCTCTTATGTACTGGACAAGATGCTGCCAAGCCCCTTTGAACACAGGGCAGTCCATAATACTGCTAAGCAACCTTCAGATATTCACTGTTGGAGGTCCAGAGTCATTTAATGTGTTTATTTTCTCTTAATTTTGATATGATACCCTAACATGCTTATTTTGATATATAATGTCTTCATTATGGGCATACTGGTAGCTCACAGATGATGATAGTAACAGCTAATATTTATTGAGTAGTTATTTTCAGATAATGTCAGCAAGAGCTTTGCAGGCATTCTCTCGTGTGTCACACAGACCTCATGAGATTAGCATATCTACATTCTCTGTTTTATAGATGAGAACCCCGCTGGGGTTCGGGGAGCTACTGTATAGAGCATCCAAGGTCACGCAGTCGGTTGCTCTGCTTGGATATAAACTCAGACTGTTTAACTTTAACAGCTCTGGATCCCAGCCACTGCTCTCTATCACTGACTGTCTGGTAAGTGCTCTTGACGGTTCAGCCCATTGTGGAGATATCACGAATAAATAAAACAAGACTTCTGGGGGCTGTGGAGGCTCTGCAGGAAGCCCAAATGTGGCCCTTTCATAGATCATTAAGTCTTAGATGGAGTGTTTGCTCATAACAAACATTTTAATAATCTGCCCTTATTGTTCCCTCCCCCCTCTTTTTCAAATTTCAAGGACATAGCGTGGGATGTCACCAGAATTTGGTGAATTTTTGCAAATAAACATTACCGACTTTCTTAACCTTTCAAGTGGTCTCTTGTACCACCTAATTATCATAGTTAAAAAAAAAACTACTTATGTGGAGGCAAGCAAGAAAAAACAAAACAAATGAAAAACACAAACACAAGCATGTTTGTTGTTTCATATTGAGGGTTATTTAGCTTGGATAATAAATCATTACAATGAATGTCAACACTGCACAGGGGAAAGGGAGTAGTTAGTTGCATATGCTAATGAGAGACGTGCATTACTAATGAGGAGGAGAATGAACAAGGCTAGCCACAAGCTACTTATCACTGCACATCACAAGTCAAGCCATGTTCACACTGAGCATACGAGCGCTCTGTGACGGTGCAGCCAAATATTCACATGTCAACAGCAGCAGCTCCCCTACCCATCCAAGACGACTGCAGAGTTTAAAAATAAAGCTTCCCTTGTCATGCACTAAGACAGCAAGCTTAAGCACATCTGCCAGTGAAAGGGATTTTGCCAGCCTTCAACTTCTACACGAGTGGTCTATTGGCTTCAAGTGCATGGGAGTTCGAACTACAAAGAATGGCAGTGTTATCCGTAAATAAGACCCATGGCTTTTCCTTTAAAACATGCCTCAGTTCCATAGATTCTGCTTTCCTTCTGCCACCAGACTACCACTCTCCCTGGCTTTTTATTTTGTTTAGTGGGAGTAGAAGCAAGATCTCAAACTTATAAGACAAGCAAGCCATATCCCCATTCCCTGACCACTGCCTTGACATTAGTCTAGATACTGGAGCAACAACCTCTTTTGACTTCCCCTGTGGTCCTTTCATTTCATGTCTATCTAGCACAAATCAGTGGCGTGGGTGTTTTTAACTGTGTTAAAACATAATGGCACGGAATTCATAAGCATTGTCAGGGACAAAGCTCCGTGGCTCTAAGAACATTTGCAGAACCAAGAGACCGTCATCATCCTTTATCAATTTTCATCTATCCAAACCCATCAAACAGTAACTCTTCGGTATATCCTCCTCCAGTCTCTGGCAATCACCAACCTGTCTCCAATTTCAGTGACTTTGCTTACACTAGGAGGTAGGCACAGACAGAAGTTTTCTTGCAGTTAGCACAACATCTTCAAGGTTTATCCACACTGTAGCATATGCCAACACATGCTCTTTTCTTAAGGTCTGAATAGTATGTCACTGTATGAATATGACACAACTGTCTATCCAAATATCTACTGAGACTTTGGGCTAGTTACATCTTCTAGTGGTTGTAAATAAGGCTGCTTTGAACTTGAATATACAGATATCTAACGATTTTGATCATACGGGCGTATATTCCAAAGTGAAATTGGATGGCATCGTCACCTTGGTGGTAGCCAATCCAGTAACCTCCTGCCACTACAACTCACTCTCTTCTGTTTCTTTTTCTTTAAGCAATGCTAAGGTTCTGATTGTCTATGTATTTACTGTCTCTTCTCTGCATCCAGGTAAGAGTTGTATGGAAGAATCTAGATCCCGTTACCATGGCTTACAACAATGTTTGCTGTACCTCATAGTCAAGAAGACAGTTAGGTACATAGTAGGTCCTCTGTGAATATAAGTTAAAATTCACACTGACTTATAGGAAAATGCAGACCTACAAATAAAATGTGGGTAGGATGCCCCCCATAGGATAACCTCACTCATTTCTGGGAAAGGATTGGACAGAGCATGTCCCATGCAGATATTCATCAGACCTGGCACTAAGTCACTGTGCATCTTTGGCCTGAAAAGAAAAAAAAAAAAAACCACACATCTCAATAACAATGGGATCAATTTTGACATTAACAGGAATATTACCAAAGCCCAAGAGATACATTGAAATTCACAGAGCTCTGAGGCAGATAATATAAAAGCTCCAACCTGCTCTCTAGAAACAAGAAACTTTCATTTATGGCTTCCCAGCTCGCGCTAATCCTGCCCATTAGGCCTAAATATTGCATTTTACACAGGATGCAAGATCATACAAGAGACTGATGTAATACTTAGGCTGAAAACCAGCTGGCGGATCCAACAGTGCAATCCCCTTCCTTCAGAAGACACAAATCAAACCCAGGATGCCTTTTTGACAGATTCCTGCATGTTTCTCATTATGGATAGATGAGAGAAGACATCTCCCCGTTCTGGGGCACAAGGCTCACTCCCTGAATTTGCATACCCAGTCATTTGTAAACAGAAAGAAACACATCCCTGCATTTGCCCAGAGGTAAATGTTTACTCAGAAAGGTGACTTGTGACATTGACAATCATGTCAGTTTTCCATCTGCATAATTTAAGGTAATGCATCCCTCCTTTAAGTGCTTTTGGTTCAGCTTCTTGGTTTCCTTCTTCTTATGAGCACACTGACACCCAGACCTCTAGGTCTCAATTTGAATAACTTTCTGGGAGAAGCAGAAAACGCAATAAGGCTTCTTGCCAGCCCAAGGACAGGCACCCTGGTTGCCAAAAAAGTGAGTAGCCCACTCACTCTCTCTCTCACTTGCTGGCTTGCTCACTGGGAGTCTTTCATCTTCCTTACTCAGCCAGACTCAACTAGCTGAGGGCTAAGAGGCTCACCCCTGGCTGTGGAGAGCTGTGGAGGAGCCTTCTCTCTCCGGTGCTGTGGATCCCTGGAGGTCTCCCCGGAACATTTGCTCAGGTAGCTGTGCGGTTCATCAGCATAGCAATTTGCTCAGTCAGCTTCATCAGTCACAGCAGAACAGCGTGGCTGGTGAGGGAGACTCAGGCTCGCAGGAGAGCTCCCCATAGGCAGGTGGGGAAGGCACATTCATCCCGGAGTTCATAAATATGCATCTTGGCCCTGATCTTCTCTGCATGCGGGTGATAGACTGGAGCAGGCAAGAGTAAATCCTCATCTCCACAGTCTCCAAGTGCTCCCTCTCTGCCTAAGAATGCGCTCTATTTAGATCTAAGCCGGCAAATTTGCCAGGTGTGACTCAACCAGCCTCCTGCAACCCAACGGCCAGGGAGGGAGAGGTGTCTTCAGCTTCCAGATCAAAGGCCTGCCAGATCTTACCCTCAGGAGAGGCCTAGTTCTCCAGAAGTCACTTCCTGACAGGTGGGGTAGAACAGTGAGTGAGGACAGGATCTTGCTCCTTGGAGAGCTGACAATCTAGTCAATTTAAATTAAATTGCTAAGTTAATTTAAATAGAATATAAGTAGCTCTATGAAGGAAAAACAGATGGTGTCTTGAGAGCCGGGAAGAGGAACCTTACTTAACTGTGGGTGGCATGGGGAAGTGGGGAGGGGGTCTCTGGAAATTTCTCAGGAGAAGTACAGTGTGGATTGAGACACTCCACAGACAGCACCGTGCAGCTTGAAACTGGGGTACAACGCAAAGGAAGATGGGCTTAGCTTTCTCTCAAACTGACTCCCAACTGTGTCTTCCCTTTTCTTTCCTTTTCTTTTTGCCACAGGTGGAATATTAAGAATTTTCTAGCCTATTCCTGGCTGCCTTACCCTGTCCAAAGATGTCTATGCTAAGAAACCAAAATAAAGAGATGTAATGTAGATAGACCATTAGGAGAAGTCGCTCAGAAATCCTGACTTGTATCTACTGAGACACCTTCCCAGGAAGAAAGCAAGGCTTAGCAGGAAGTGGCTTCTCAGTTGTCTCTCTGCCTGCTGCACCAGGCAAAGATGAGGGAGCTGAGTTAAAGAAAGGAGGGGAGAGGGGAAAAGGAGAGGGGGAGAGACGGGCGGAAAGAAAGAGGGAGGGGCAGAGAGGAGGAGAGGGAGTGAGAGAGAATCCCTTTGTAAATTAGCTCTTATCAGGCTCAACAAGTTGAGGAGCCAAGGGAAGGCTTAATTAAAGTAAACAGACAATTTAAAGTGAGGAAAAGTTCAGCCTCCATGGGAGAAAAATTCTAGGTATGAAAACAAATTCATGAAAATTTAGAAGTCTTCCCAGCCAGCGATCATTTACTCAGGGCCTGGGTGGTAATGAAGTTAACAACCGTGCCTAAAGCAGGCAGGCACTCTGGCTATTCGTAGTACCAGGCAGCTGGAGGGAACCCGCTAGTGTGATGCCTCCTTCTCTTTCTTGTCCCTCATTCCACTAGAAACGCTGTCATACTAGTGTAGTCTCCATTCAGAGTCTCAGCTAGTTGTCCTGATAGAGGATGATTGGCATTTGCCAGTTGCCTGGGAGCTGGGTGCCATGATTCCAAGTTCTCAACAGAAGGGCTCTTTCTAAGGCAAGGAACTAAATGACCTTTGACTCGTGAGCTGGGAAAAGCATGCTGGGAAAAATCTATGCTTTTCAATGTCCCAATAAGGGAAAACAGAAAAAAGAGACTAGGGGAAGGTGGAACCTGAAAAAATATACTCTTAAGAAGAACTTTGTCTGGAGCTGGAGGGATGGTTGAGAGCAAGTGTTCTTCTAGAGAATCGAAGTTCAATTCCTAGTTCCCACAATCCTGCAGCTCACTATCTTCTGTGATACTAACTCCAGGGAGTTAGTATCTCACCACTTCAGGTACCTGTAAACATGTAGTACAGGTACACACACACACACATACATACACACACACACAGAGTGAGCGAGAGAGAGAGAGAGAGAGAGAGAGAGAGAGAGAGAGAAAGAGAGAGATTATATTTATATTGCTGGTATATGAAATGCAAATTTTTATGTGTGTTTACATGTGCATGTACATGTGTGTGTGTGTGCATGTGTGTATGTGTGTTTGTGTGTGTGTGAAGCCAAAGCTAGAAGCCTGCGTGCTGCGTATTACCCTATCTTATAATGTTCCACTGTTTTTTTGCTTGTTTGTTTGTTTTTGAGGTATGGTCTCTTAGTGAATTTGGAGCTCACCAATTTGGCTAGAGTATCTGGCCAGCAAGCACCAGGGACTCTCCTGATTCTGTCTTACCAATACTAAGACCACAGGCACACAGCACCATGCCAGGCTTTTGACCTGGGTGCTGGGAATCTGAACTTAAGTTCGCATGCTTGTGTGGCAAGCACATTACTGACCGAACCATCTCTCCATTTCCATCAAAGATCTTTTGAGACATTTTCTTGATGTGGCTGTGTGCTGTTGCGGGCACTGAGTCCCACAGAGGTTGACAGCTATGAAGGGGATAGAACAGGGTCTGTAACTTTGAGTGCTAACAGTGGCTGGTGTGTGCCTAAGTAAGGGCCACAGTCTTGGTTTTGGGGCTTGCTCAGTAAGGAGGTCAAGGACAAAGTTAGAAGGAATTTGTATGCTGTCTAGAGAAAATGGGAAGTAAAGGCAACAACAACAACAACAACAACAACAGCAACAATATCCGCCCCTCTCCCCCAAACTCTGGCAGCTCAATTGTATGTATTTCAGGAAGGTATTCCTATTCGTCAGCAATTTTTGTTGTTGTTGTTTTGTTTTCCTTTTTGGTTCAAAAGACAGGGACTTTTGGAAGGGAAGGGATAGAGGTCTTGCAGTAATCCTTCTGGTAACAGCCATAGGACAAATTTTGATTGCCTTGCAACCTCTACATAAACTTAATGAAGCATTTTTAGTTGGATGTTTTTAAAACTGGGTCAAAGAAAGGGAGAAAGCGTCCTGAATGCTGATGCGACTCGGTAAGAGATTGAATAAAGCGGTGGCAGGAAACGTGTGGACGCCTCTGCCTAAGCACGGAAGGGAGCTAGCGCAGCAAAAGCCTCACTGATGAGCAGGGATCAATACCAGCAGAATATCCAAAATCAGCTTTTTGTCCCTAACCTCACCATGGCCTCACCCGCAACTGCAGAGGATCAGGCACAGTGTCTCACGTGGGCAGCACCACGGCAGCAGGGCAGGAGCGGAGGAAGGGGGGTGCTCAGATCTCTGGGAAAATAATTAGCCAGCATTAACATTACCTCCTCGTTTTCACGTTTCCTGTAAATCCTTCCCTCTGAGAGAGAAGCTGTAATAGGTGACACAGGTGAAATCCATGCGATAAAGACAGTGGAGGTCTTTCCATACAGGAGGGGGAGGGGGATCTTTCTTCCTAACACCTGGCACCTTCCTACGTCACTCACTCGGGGAGACCCCGAGTTGTGTGTGCCCACATGTGCAGGTGCGTGTTTATGTGTGTGCATGCTTCGACTGAGAGTCACTTTGGATTCCCTTCCAGAAAGCCATCTGAGAGTCAAAACCAACACATTCCCCCAGCCAGGCCTGAGTCAGACTCTGTGTTTCTTTCTGCCTCATTCTTTCCAGCCCAGAGCTGCTTCTCAAGGCACACACAGCTGAAAGCAGGCAAATGCGTCTGAGCTGCTGAAACTTTCCCAGGTGCTTCTGTTGCTGGAAGTCGCCTTCCTGGCACCACGTCTGTTTCCATCCCTGCTTGAGCAGATACGTGAGAATTTCTGGATACAGCGACTATGGGAGGCGAAACAGCGAGGCTACCTGAGCTTACTAAGTGGAACCTCCGGGCGGGCGGGGGAGGGGGGGTGCTGGGATAGAACCTTGTGGAGTGGGGGATTCTAATACAGGACTGCAGAGCTACTCCTGGCTCTGGGGTAGCATTAGGGAATAAGACTTTGTCTTTTTAATTTGTTAATAATCCAAAAGTAATATGTCAACCATTTAAAAAAAAACCTCCATTTTTGCAGTGATACTAACATAAATTTATATAATTTTCATAGTAAATTTGCTTAATCAAAGTCCATATTTTTCTAGGTAGAAAATCAGAATGCTGTATGTATGTGTGTGTGTGTGTGTGTGTGTATGTGTGTGTGTGTGTATGTGTGTGTGTGTGTGTGTGTACACAGTTGAGAAACTTCTTAACACCTGTCAATTGACAAGTTGACAGAACACTGGAAGTGAGCTTACCCCACACCAAGCACTGGATAAATCAGAGGATGCGTACTAAGTTCCTGCTCTGTTGGAGTTTATGTATAGTGGTTGAAAGAAGACAGATAGCTTCTCAATAACTAATTATATCACCTGATAGAATCTCTTATGTACCCTGGGGTGTGGGGGAATGAGGGAATAAAATGAGTGCCAAGAACATGGAGAGTGGAGGAGAGTGTGAGAGACTGTGACCTTTCAACAGCGTAGAAACAGAAGGAGAATCAACAGCCTCCTTTGTTTAGCTACCAGTAGTCCAGGACATCTGTGCCACAGTGACAGTCAGTGTGCCATATTTTGGGTCAGGCTGTGGACATAATAGTGTGGACACACGAGAAACCAGATTTAGGGACAGCTCTGGGTATTAACATTCATTCACATTCAGGGAACCCTGTTAATGTCTACCTAGCAGGCTAGCCTGTTAATTACCCTGTAATTATCTTCTGGGCCAATAATTGAAATTCTAATAAAAGCAAGAGAGAGAATAAGCAAAGAGAGGATGATCAGGAAAACTAGGGTCATCTTCACTTAGGTGAGTGCCAAGATCTAACTCAGAGGCTATATAGGAAGCAACTGCCTTCTGCTGAGGTTCCCACACCCTCCACAGTATATTAAATTCTTTCCTTGTCTGACATAAAGTAATAACAGAGAGTTGTCACTGTCCCGGGCCACAGAAGATGGGATGGCTTTATTTCTCTTTCTTCTAGAAGAGTGTCATAGTCTTTTATTTAATGATTCAAGAGCAGAGACTGGACCATGTCAGAATTTACTGCCCCCTAGAGGAAAGAAAGGGGAAAACATTGAGGATCAAAGGAGGCATGGGGGCTTATAACCAAGAAAGGGCTGGCTCTTTTAACTGCCTGGGCAGCTCAGGGCTCCTCTCTCCTTTCCAAACACCTGTAGCTATGCTCCAAGGAGCATACGGCACAAGAATAAAGACAGCTTAAGGAAACTCCCGGAGCACGAGGATAAAGTGTGGTCACTTTCCCGAGTCTGAAAACTCATCACATACACGGGTGGAAGGAAGCAAAAGAAAACCAAAAAACCATCCTACTCTTCCAAAGAACACAATTGAACAACTTCTGTCTCCAGGTGGGTGCCCGCCAGCACCTTTTTCTCAAGACATCTCATGGGGCAACGGATGCCACGCCGTGCCTCCACATCCGTCATCTTGTTGAAACCGGGCTGAATCCCAACCCTGGCCGGCACACCAGAGATCTCAGACACATCTCGGCTTGTCCGGCATGGTGCAGTCTGCATTCCTGTCCCATCTGTCCTCACACCCCAGTGACTCACACCCAATTCTCACCTGCATCCCTTTCTTCAGTATCCCTGGGAACGTAAACTTCTATCTTCATGATGTTTTTATGACAGCATAAAAGGCTCTGGACAAACCGCAAGTTTTTCTATTTATGCGGAATCGCGGTCCTAATAAAAGTTTCCATCTGTGGAATATGAGTTCTCACAGTGAACAGCGATCATGCTAACATTTATTTAGCTCATAGTACATGCTGGGAGCTTAGGGACGTTTAATAATGCACACTGACATGTTCCAAGTCCTCTGAACGCATTGATAATGAGTCTTCAAGGCAGCTTTACAGAGACACAGAGAAGTTAACCAATTGGCTAGTTGAGGAACAGCTAGCAAAAGGCACACCTATAGTTTGAACTCAAGACTCTGAATTTAGGCTTTTAACCTTGACCCTGTGCATGGGATTACCATGCCTATGCAATACTGATGCCAAGTATTATGCTGACCACAGTAAGTGCAGTACGGAAGACTGACAGTGTTGGTGAAGATGCAGAGAGCTAGGCAGGTTGTAGGGCGTTTTGTTTGTTTTCTATAGTCCACGTTCTATCAGCTAAGGAGCAAACATGACGCTAGATGACACCCAGACTGGAATGATATGGGGAGAGTTTAATAAGGGAACTATTTAGAGATGCAGTCAGGGTTTAAGGCAGCCAGAGGGGTGCTACAATGCTTTAAGATTAGCAAAAGTGAGAAGCAGGTACCACTACCAACCTTCTGTGGGCTACATAATAAAAGGAACCAAGAAAGAGAAAACTGTAACACGAGGCTACCTGGGAATGCCCTGGGACTAAATGTTAAGTCCAGGGAAACAGTTAACCTGGGAATCGGTAGCTCTGCTTCCCTTTACCTTTCCTTCTGTTCTTTCCCTGACTTCTCTGCCCCATGAATAAACTCTTTGGTATCTATAGGACAGAGGCATCAGAGCACCCACCCATGCTGCAGCTTTCTGTGTCTTGGGGGTCTCAGGGCAATGTGAAGGACAGACAGATACTGTGCAGTGCAGTCTCTGTCAGGGTAAACTGGGGCAAACCTCACCCTCCCTGGGACTCAATTTCTTCATCATTATAATGAGACAATTAGACCACATGTAATTTACACTGCCTTCCAGCTCTGACATTTTAAAGTTTTATGAATCCAACCTCTACCTCCTTCCCAAGAGATCTTCAGAATAACTTCAAAAAAAAAAAAAAAAGTCTGAGAGGCAGCCCCCCACGTGTATGCTTACATTCTGTACCCTGTCACAGTGAATGCTGGAGGACTGCGTGTGGTTAACATAGGAGGGCATTTGTCCCTTTGACAGGTAACCAGGGCACTGTTAAATGGTTTGAAGAAGATGCTAGAGAATGAGAAAATGGTCTTAGCAAAGACTTGAATGCACTGTAAGCTCCATTTGCCCTCTTTATGATGGGCAAAGCAAACGCAGGGAGGTAAGTGGGCATCAGGGCATCTCTGGAAAACCCAAACAGAGATGTGTCATGGGTTTTCACTGGTGTCTGTGTGACAGCAACCTACAGGTCATCCATGCACTTGAGCCAGTGGTCACATGCTGCTGGTCAGTGAACATGTATGTCTGGCATATGGCCTTGGCTGGGGACAGCTGGCAGAGGGAGTGAGAGGAGGGAGTGGGCCTCCCCGAGTCATATGGGCCTTGTCTAAGTAGCCTTGACAATGCGCTCCGAGGTGCTCACTGAACTGATGCTGGTCTTAAGGTTTCTTGCCGAGCCTCTTGAGGAACACTATGTATGTCCAAACAGACTGAGACACCAGCGAGAGATGAGGGCATCTGTCCTCTCTAGCTTCTGGGAACATATTTAATCCACAGAGGCTAATTCAACTCAAGCATGGGATCTAAAAAGACTGTTGGGATGGCTCAGAGGTGGTTTCTGATCTGCATGCACTCCTCATATTCATTCTATTTAAACAAATGTAAATGAAATGAGAGAATCTGCCTTTTATGTTCTAGAGACCCATAGGAGGGTCTCTAGATATTAGCCAACATCCAGGTCCTCATATGCCAGGATGCTATGGCAAACCTCTATGTCCTGCAGGCAACTGAAGCACATGTGAATGACTGTGCTAGAGGAGTTAGCCAGTCAGAGAGGTGGTACGTCTCTAATAGAATTTACTCTGTTACACATATACCTAATACAGCAAGAAAAACAACAAAAAAAACAGAGTAAGAAAACAGAAACCAATGGCATATATATGGCTATAAAGAATATATATTATCTAAAATATATATTAGTTATATAGTTAAGTTATATGGAACACATTTTTTAATCTTTTGGGGATCTATTTGTGGGAGTTTTCTGTGTACTAATGGGAATATGTAATTGGCTTTGCCATCAACTATAGTTCCATGTTAAAATATTTTTAATATAAGCTGAAAGGAAGTGGAAAGAAATATCCATAGTGCTCAATACTATCTGCAGTTTCAAGCATATACTTATGATCTTGTAACATATAAACCTCTATGTATAAGGAATGGACTATCATATTTTATATACAAGAAAACAATATATATATATGAATGTAATAATAATATATAAGATATATAAAATGAATGATATATATAAGATATATAATATAAAATTATATATATATAAAGTAAGAATATACATAATGCCATATATATACTTATGGGATATATACATTTATAAAAGAAATGCGTACATATATTCATGGTTATATTTCCCATAATTTTAGTGACCTAAAGTAAATTATGTTTAAAGATCGTTAACTGGAAATGTCTCAGAATAAATTGGTCATAAATTATATTTTTGAACAGAGTCATAAAATTATATAGCTCTACAATGTATTGCCTGTGGCACAAATTGTTGCTTTGTCCAGTGTATCCTCTTTGTATATGCTACCTGCCTATTATTAAATGGACTGCAATGATTCTGTGATTGTATATAAGAAGCCTTTATTTGACTTAACAATAGTCTCCAAAGTGCAGAAGTTGTGACCCTGGCAATTTATTAGAGGATATTACAAAATCACTCTATTTTCTTACTTGTTAATATTGTTTTTTGGTTTTTTTTTTTTTTTTTACATAGATAGCTATGCATTGGAAAACCATAGTCTCTATAGGGATCGGTATTAACAGATCTGCAGTTTCAATCACACACTTACGACCTTGTAACACAAAAACTTTTATGTATAAGGAGTGGACTCTATCACATTTCATATACAAGAAAACAAAAACCTTGCAGCATGGAATAGGTAAATATAATATACTTACTGATTATGTGCGATTATATGATACATATCATTATAGGGCTTTAAATGAATCCTCTACTTCTCGTTCCTTTATTATCAAAACATGGACCTACTAATAATGGTGACGCCCACCACACAGGTGCTAGATGATCCAAGTGAATCAGTCAGACAGCAAAACTAAAAGTACTTTGTAAAACATAAGCTGTGTTCTGAGACACAAGGGGTTATTACTCCATCAAAGGTGACATGTCAGCAGCCTGCTGTGGGAAGGCAAATGGCTTGCCCGGAGAATTCTCAGCCAAGCCTGGCACCTGCACCAGGAGATACCAGGAGTTTCTTTAAAACCTATTCACTGTAATGAGTATTAGTTGCGAGAGGCTGGAAGGATCCCTAGTTTGGGAAAAAGTCTTACTGATAGAATGGAGCGTTCTTCCCACTTCCTTTTTGCTTATATTAAAAATATTTTAACACAAAGCTACAGTTGAGGGCAAAGCCAAGCTCACATTTCCGTTAGTACACAGAGAACTCCCACAAACGGGTCCCTAGAGAATAGGAAATGTGTGACAGATGTACGCGTGGGAACTTGAAATCAAGCACTTTGGCAATAAACTCAGGATGCTTGGCTTAACAGATGTTTACAGTTAATAAATCCCATTTTATATCTATTTTCACAGAATATTTTTCTGCTAATATACCTGGCAGCCCTCATGAAGGAAACAGACAAAATTCAGATGGGCAGCCTGATAGGAATTAGAAACGACAGTCGCTGACAAGAATTCCTGACAACGGTACCAGAACTGTAGAACAAAACACTGCCAAGCCCCTGCCTTTCCCTGCACACCTGCTGAAGGGTTAAAACAAATACTCCACACACTCTGCCAGTTAGGAGGGGTGCTCATCTGTCATCCTTACCTGGGGACTGCAACCCCTCCTTCTCAGGGAGACGACTCAGAGACTGAGGTGAGATATTGATAAGTCTCCATGAGAGGCAGCCTGGCTAGCTGTCAACTATGCCAGCCACACGAACAGTCACAGAGGTTGGCTTGCTCTCCACAGGAGCTTAGAAAAGGGATGGGACTGGGACATGCACACACACACACACACACACACACACACACGCACACACACACACACACCCCACCAGCAGCCTCAGTCTGACACCACTGAGGCCTTCTCCAGCTGGAGTAAAGAAAAATAAAAGGTAAATTGTGCCTTCCTTCTCATCCCTTTCTGTTCCCTTCCCTGTAGACAGGCTCAGCGTGAGGTTCCTGAGAAGTTAGTTGCAGGAGGATGCCTCCCCCGCTGGCAGCCAAATGCCAGCCGCACACCCTGCCCATGTAATGTGTCTGACATTTCTGCCTCTCTCTGGGTTAACATTCTTTGACATAGACTTTCTAAAATTTCTCTTTAAAAAGGTTTGCATGTGTGTGTGTATGTGATTTCTGCTGTTTCACGGCACTGCTGTGTGCATTTAATTTTTTTTTTTTAAGAATTCTTCTCTTAGTTGCTGACACATCTCTGCTTTGGCATTTCCACTTAAGCAGAAGTAACTGGTTTCAGAAGGCTGAAAACCCCTGTTTGAAACCATGTGCTCACTGCTGTTGATGGATGCCAGAAAATGTTCAAATATCATCTTCCCTCCAGTAAAACAAGCTTTGAAATCCAGAAGGAGGAAGTGTGATTGGCAGCCTGGCATACTTCCATTTTAACTACCTGTCGTCAAATTATTTTAAAAGCACCCCTCTATGAGAAGGGGTTGGTTGTCCTTCCTGGTCAGTCACCTTTTGAAGGAACATCTCTGAAAGGAAGTCTTCCTCCTTTTCTGCATCAGGACACAATTCCTCTTTCTTGTTTTATTTCCTAACACTCAGAGGGCCAACACGAGGGCCAGCCTCTGATGCAGAAGAGAAAAAAAAACAAAAACAAAAACAAAAAAACCCCAGCTCTTATCCAGGAGAGAGGTGTTATAGCCTACATAGCTAGAAACAGTTTTGCTGACAAATTTCCTGTCTTGTGATGATTGTGGATATTTCCAGGTAAAACAGAGGGGTGGCATAAACATGTCAAACAAAGAAAATCTGAGCAAGTAATCGTGAATCCAAACTCTAGCTAGTGTGCAGAAGGCAATGAGATGGTTGTGTATGGGTACAGCACTAAGGTTGCTGGGCAACCAATGCAGAAGACTCCTCTGCCTGTGTCCTATCACACAGTTTTCATTCTTGAAGCAGCATCCACTGTATTACCATTATTGGTTTCTTCAAAAGCCTCCCCTACCCACCCCCTAGAGTCTCAGCATCCAGTGACTTCTGCTTACAGGGAATAGAGCTTGCCCTAGGCTGCACAGGTTCAAACGCCAGGTCGGCCACATGCTACTTAGGTCTTTCTTACCCAAGTGTCTTCACCATCCTGTATCTCAGAGTCTTTCTCCATCATCTGAGATGCCTTTACAAACTGGACCTCCTCGAAGGCCTGCATCAATACACATCCATCCAGTTGGAACATTGCTTTTGACAATAAAAAGTTATTAATACCCAGCCCTTCTGATTACTCTCCGCTCAAGAGAAGCTCAATCCCATTCTAGTCTTGGCTACTTATGGCTGTCAAATTTTTCTTTTCTTTACTGAGCCCAAATTAAGCTCCCTGCACTTTTTTTTTTATCAACTTGTCCCATCTATTAGGAAATCCAGGGCCAGGATAAGTCTCATTTCTCATCTTCTGACAATCCGTCACAATATTTGAGACAGCTGTAATGTATCCCCAAGTCGTCTCAACACCAAACCTTTTTAGTTTTTAGCAACTTCTCCTTGGATGGCATCTTTCCCAGACTTCCCCCCATCTTTATCACCTTTCTTTGGATGCATTCAGATCTGTCGGCTTCCTTAAACTGCAGAGTCTCAAATAGAAGAGAATTTCTGGGTGTGGTTGAAGAAGGAGAAAATTTTAAAGAGGCTTCCCCCCCCCCCCCAGAAATACAATTGTATTTAATCTTAGGCACTACTAGTACTGTCGGAGTGCATACCCAAAACATATATCCCTCCTTCCCATAGTGTGATTTAGAGATGCTTACAGAAATGAATGAGTTTTCTCTTGCTTTTTTCCCAACATGCCTATGAAGGGTACAGTTAAGCACTGTCTTATGCAGAGTTTCACATAACTGAAGCCCTTGGAAGCTCATCTCATGGTGGGATGTACACCGGGAAGGAAGTTTGCAATAGATTTAGATGAGCAGTCATCTTGGACACTCTCATCTTCCTAAAGAGCCTTGTACAGTTTAAGTTACTTACTCAACTGTAACTACAGGTGGGACTGAGACATAAACCAATCAGGAAGCAGAGGATGTTCTAGTCATTCTTGCTTATATGATTTCTCTATAATCCCGTTGATTTGCTTTCAAAAGAGATTTGTCCGAGGTTGAGGAAATAGTACAGTGGGAGAGGTAGGTGGTTGTCTCACAAGCATAAGGACTGCATTAGATCCCTAGTGTGTTCATGCTTGTGTGTGTGCACACTCACGTGCACACATGCACACTCACAGCAAAGCACAATAGAACATGCTTATAATCTCAACACCAGAGAGACATACAAGAGGATCATTGGAGCTCATTGACCAGTTAGCCCAACAAATCAGTGGAACTCCAGGGATGTAATACAGTATTGTAAGCCAGTATTATAAAAACGATGGACTGAAGAACACAGTAGCCAAGGTTTTCCTCTGGCCTCTACATATACAGACACACCTGTACAAGTATATCCACTCACACACATGAAACTATACACAAACACAACTGTATCTGTAGCGATAAGAAGTCAATACTACTGATTGGCTATGTCTTATGAGATATACATCTGTGTGGGTGTGGTCTAGGATGCATGGTAAGCCCAGGGCTCACAACATGTTTTAGGTCAAACAGACGATACTCGTCTACAGCATATTTTCAAAGACTAGAAGATTCGAATGGTTCCCCTACAGAGAAATAATAACAATTTGAGTACCAGTTATTATTGGTACATCCACTAATATTTTGTTTTTAATTTTTCAATTAATGACCTTAGTTTAAGTTTCAAAACGAAGGTGTTCCACGAGCTAGCAGAGAAAGTTGTGGTAGCCTTTTCAAAGGCAGTTAACAGCCAACGTCTTAGGGTGTGTCATACACACCCCTGTGTCTGTGGTTTATGCACAATGACAGCTGGCCCTAGGATAGGAAGCTTCTCTGTAAACCCTTCCTGGATGCACTGCCTGGCAAGTCGAGGGGCTTCTTCACAGATAGCACTCTGAGAGAAGTTAAAAAATCTTGCTTCCCACTTGCCTGACAAAGATAATGTGCAACTAAATATAAGCTGTGTGTGTGTGTGTGTGTGTGTGTGTGTGTGTGAGAGAGAGAGAGAGAGAGAGAGAGAGAGAGAGAGAGAGAGAGAGAGAGAGAGAGGCTTAAAAATAGTGAGGACGCTACTTTTCATCTCTGAATCTGGAAGCGGTTGTAGCTAAAATAAAAATAACAACAGACGAACCAAAGCAGGGAAAAAGATATAAAGCCAGCCTCACATCTCTCGGTTTGGCCTCAGAAGGCATTTCCCTGGTCTTCTCTGCTAAATGTGACCTCATTCCTCTTTGCTCAATTCTCGTGGCCACCACTCCTCGCACTATAGTGGCTTTGTGTACATATGTCCTTACCCTCAGGAGACAGCAGACTCCCGTGGGATGGGGATGAATTATGCTGTTTTCTGCCATCCCTGCCATCTTGTAGTGGGACAACCTCCAGTCACTTCTCTCAAACCCTCTCTGGCTTCCCTCTCTAATCTTTCATCTTTTCATGACAGACAAATGAATTTTTGCTAACAAATCCGGTCATTACATCCTCTCCTCACTGATGTCTGTGTTTCCAGGGAGGTGTCTCTGGGGTGCATACTCATTCCGATGCCGATGGCCCACAGAACCCAAGAGAGTCTGATCCCTTCCCTTCCCTGAAGCTGCTGTCACCGGTCCGTTCTTGGTCTCTGCCCTAGTGACACACTCCTTTGAGAACCTGGGACATACTTAGTGAGCATGCATTGCCACCCCCCCCCCCCACCTCATGGCTTCCTGAAGCTACTCCTGATAAGATATTCATGTCATGCTCTCCTGATGCAGTGGTCTTATGCTATAAATTTTCTTCAAGACCTTCCCGCAGCACATGCTCTGATACTCTGGCAGAATTTGATATAACTGCTCCAGGATAATGTTAAGCCCTAAATTCTCAGAAACCTTCTCTAAACAGGCACACTACTAAAGAAGGAATTCCACTCTATCTTGGAAATCAAGGATCAGACATATTTCTAGAGATGGGTGGGAAAGTATCTAAATGCTGAATCAGCTACCCACATAGTTTTTATTAAAAAAAAAAAAAAAGCCCGGGGCTGGAATGTATACTTTAATGGCATACTAGTTCTTTGGTTAATGAGTTTAATATTCAAAAAGGCTCCCAGAAGACTAGAGTGGAGGTGAACTACTCAGTGTGTTTTGGAAGTCCCATGGCCCTCCCTGATTAACTGCCTCTGTGGTAGACAAGTCACCCCAGCAAAAACGTCAGATCACTACAAATGTACCAGGCATGATATCACATCCTTAGATTCCTATCCCACAACTTAAGAAGATCCTGGCTCTAGAGAAGGGTGGACAGGACGTGGACAGGATGATGTTGACAACTACTTTGGCCACAAACTACACAGCCCACTAGAAGCCCAGGAGAAAGCCATCAAGGCAACCCTGTGGATTGGGTTCCTTTTCCTGTGAGTGTCGGAAGCGCGCCATGCCCTCTGTGAACTGACCTACTACGGTTGCAGCTGAAGTACACAGGGCACAGTCACCCATCTTCCTGGAGCCATACGGAGAACGGTAGTTGGAAAGTTGGACCCCTCTGGACCAGGGCCTCTGCTGAAGTCTGTATATCCACTGACTCTATTAACCCTACTTGTCCTGTGGCCCATTCTTTCCTTTGTTAGCATCCTCCAGGAAGTCAGTTAACATGCCCCAGAGAACACGAACCCATCCTGCCCTTTACCCTCCTAGACTTTTCATCCTGAAATAGCACCTCCTTTGCCACTGACAGAGTCACCTGGTCACCTGGATGTACAGTCACCTGGTCAAAGTACAGAAAGCTTATTACTCTTTTGTGCAAGTGGGCAATATAGCTGGAAATGAAGCCAGTTGAGATCCCAAATGCCTCCCCAACTCCCGTCCATCACCCAAAGGAGGGACTCTCATCAGCCATATGATATGCTGCACCACTTAGGAGATTTCAGGTGAAGAGCAGAGACGCTCATTCAAAAATATGGATTTCAAATGTCAGTGTGTAGCCAGCTACTGACTTCATTGTGCCTCCCACTGTTCCCATGGCGACCTCACAGATGTGGGTCATGGGACTCGGTATTGAATTCACAAAACTACTCAGCCTATTACAAACCCTTCTCTTTTCCTTTGAACCATATTCCCTTCTGTTCACCTTAGTATGGATATTGAAGCATCCTTTTATTTTTTCAACCTACTAAAGTGGAAGTCTTTAAAAGGCAGGGACCACATTACATTTGCCACTCCATACTCAATGTTCCTTAGTATAATTCTATTTACTCGCTGTACTAAATGATGTGATGATTTCCACTTCTGCCTAAGATTCTCTATTATATGGTGAGAAGGATTCTGCATTATTCTAAAAGATCTGTAAGGGTTAGGGTTAGGATAACACACACACACACACACACACACACACACACACACACACACACCAGTAATTGTTCTTAGTGAAAATACAGTGGTTTTACAGATAGATTTATGGTAGATAAGTTTCGTGTATAGTTTGTATATCCTTTTTCTTTTCCCTGTATATGTGTCAGGGAAGTTTAATGGAATTAGAAAAACTTTCAATCTATACCATAAAATGATTTAAGCAACATTTGATACACTTTTCTTACCAATAAAGTAAATTTGGAAAAGGATGTCTAAGATTGACCAATGAAATACTTTCTGTTTGCCTACAGGCAAGTGAAGGATACAGACTTTTCAGAATCAGTAGTGGTGTTGGCCAGCAAGCTTTAGAGTGTGTGTGGTAGGCTGCGTGGATCCTGAAAGGTAAAACTTGCTTTATTCTAGAAGTGCTTTGGGAAGAGAGATCATGTAACTAAACATTTCTGACAATCTGAGGGTAACAAGAGTTACCTCAAGAGGCTTCGTGAGGAATCGCTCTAGGAAACGATGAAGCCCAGACAGAAGGAACTGAGTTTATGCCCGGCTGTCACTCAGAGGAAGACAACAGAACAGGGGCAGGAGGATACACAAACTTATTTTTAAAATTTCAGAACAAAGATCACTCGCTGCTTTCTATGAGTTCTCAAAATGCCTGGGAGAAGAGAGCATCATTGGAGACGTTGATGGTGAAAACTAAATGCACAGCGAGCAACAGAAAAAGAACTCAGTTCTCAGTGGGTTCAAACAGAAGGGGCAGAATCAGCCAGCCCCTCGTCCTCACCCTTCCGCTGTCAAGTGACCACAAAAAGGCTCAGTGTTACTGAAACATAACAAAAGTATCCACAGTAATGCTGCCTATAAGCTTGAAGTATTATAGTCAGAGGCATATCTTTAAGAAAGTAAGAGAGGAACATAAATAGAGACTTAGAATAGAAATGGCTCTTTTTGGCATAGGTTAATAGAAGACATGTTATCACTAAGTTGGGCAGGGAGAACTGATATATTAGGTTACCCAGCCTTGATAGGGAAATTGCCAATCTTTATGAGAGATTTACAGAGTCTTGTCAAAAGACACAGGAGAAAAGGCTTTCCACTTGCAAATGTGTCCATTTCTCTCCCCTCCCCAGCTGGGCCCCTAGCCCGTCATCAGGATATATTATTTGTGCCCCTGTAAATTCTTCTCTGTTTTGTTTTGTTTTGTTTTTTGAGACAGGGTCTCTCTGTGTAGCCCTGGCTGTCCTGGAACTCACTCTGTAGACCAGGCTAGCCTCGAATTCAGAAATCTGCCTGCCTCTGCCTCCCAAGTGCTGGGATTAAAGGCATGTGCCACCACTGCCTGGCTCTTCTTCTCTGCTTTGATTTGAGAAGGTCCTTGTTTGAGTTTTGCTTGGCTAGTTTTCCCTACCTTTGCAAAGCCCATTCCTCCTGTCCAGTCAGATATATAAATCATCACAGGATGGTCTCTATTTCTTTTTTTAAACATGCTTTTTATTTTTGAAATTATAATGTAATCATATAATTTCCTCTTTCCTTATTCGCCTTCCAACAACGTTTCCATCCACACCACCCTTGTTCTCTTTCAAATCCATTGCCTATTACTTAGGTCTCATTACATGCATGTATGTATTCGCCTTACACTACCTCAAAGATAAATTTAATGACTATGCTACAACTGAAAAGTGTTAATAAAAATTAAAATTTCAAAGGAATAAGTGGCTTATGCAATGATACGAACGTACCTGCAGACCATCATGCTGGGTGTAATAATGATTCCATTGACAAACATTTTCAGAAAAAATACATTTACAGAGACAAACAGAAAGTATTAGCAAATAGATGGCAGGCATTTTTCTGGATGGAAAACATTGATGGTTATGCAACACTTTAGATTTGCAAAAACAAGAGGCAAGGCAAAACAAAACAAAAACAAACAAACACACAAACAAAATCAAACCCAAAAAAACTCATAGAAGGTATGCTTGTTATTTGTGAATCATGGGTCATAAAACCAATTTTGAAGGGTCCATTAATATGCCAAGGGAGAGTCTGGTAGCAAGACATACCCCTGTACTTGACAGTGTGAAGAGGATATAAAGGCCCGTGATGAAACTCTCCTTGGCAGTCTGTCCTGCCAGCTGTTGGCTTCTTGGGGCAGTGATGGCACAGCTAGAGAGAGGCTCTTAGGCATATCTTATGCTTCTGTAGGCTTGGCACTATGCCAGCATTGAAGAGGATGATGCTTGCAACAATGCCATAGGGTGATGCTGGTAGGAAGACCAGACCACCACTTCCCCTGGACCAGGCTATGACCTGCCACTGGGATGATGTCAAAGTGACCAAGTGTGATGTTTTGGAGTCACATCTTCTAGTCTGTGTTCTCCTATTCCTCTCACTGTGATTATTAAGGAACAGATGGTAAGTGCGCTACAAACTCTGCCTGATGAGCTCTTGTGCTGAGACTCTATACTGGAAGCTGGTTGGTTACTTCCTCTCTGGCTAGTTTAGGAGATGCTGACACATGATGCTCAGTGACAGATGGAGACACAAAGGCATCTGGGAGACCATCAGTCAGACAGACAGTCAGACAGACAGTCAGACAGGCACACACACACACACACACACACACACACACACACGAGTTCCAATAAAAGGGGAATAATTGACATATTAA
Organism: Apodemus sylvaticus; assembly: GCF_947179515.1. Classification (NCBI taxonomy): domain Eukaryota; kingdom Metazoa; phylum Chordata; class Mammalia; order Rodentia; family Muridae; genus Apodemus; species Apodemus sylvaticus. Next base: position 89,093,247 of record NC_067481.1, on the reverse strand, counting down.
AATGTATAGGAGGATACCAAATCCAGAAGGACACTAAACCTATCTCACTTTTTAAGACACAGAGAGCCCAATGCCCACAACACATCAATTAAAACCCGCTGTTTCCATGAAGCTGTCAGCTGCAGAGTGGCTGCTAGAAGTCCCCCTTCTCCACTGGTGTCCTGAAATGAGTACCTGGGGGCACCCAGAGCTATTAATAGGTGGCTGGAATGATATAAAATGTCACAATGCACCTTTCCAAATAAAAACGTGTCCAGACTTCTCCAGAAGGGAAATGGCCTAAAGTACTTAAAAAAATTATTGCATTTTCCTTTTTCTGAACTCCAACTATATTTTATAAGGGGAAGCTTGTCACTTCCAAGGTGTCTGGCTTCTTTCACTCCAGTTCTGCAGAGTCCTATAACTCAAAGATGGCTAGGAGGGTATTTTTGCCTCATTCTTTATATGACACAGGCTAAAGAGGCATCGTTCCTCTTTCTGCAAGGGCCGCGTATGGGGACAAGGTGTTGATTGTCAATGGGAATAGAGGAGAGGAAGGATGGTAATCCCCTGGCACATTTGCTGTGACTGCTGATGTCTGAGACACACAGGAAAGAGAAACAGGGGACCTTGCTTTCCTGAGCGCTCACTGGGGTGCTGTTAGACCTCCATGTATTTCCTAGCTGGAGTTCAGAATAATCACTGAAAGAATCCTAAGAATGCTGATTTCCTAATCACCCTGAAAAACAGATTGCATCTCCAGAGAGACTAAGGTTTGGTTCTTTGCTGATTTCTAGAACTTAACCTTGAAATTCAAAAGCTGAGAGAGTATGGACAAGTCACTTACAGGTTGTAGACACATGCCCCTCCAATTATAAAAGGGCAGACTGCAGCTTGAAGCTCATTCAAGCCGCACACCCAGTTTTTAAATTCCTGGATTGTATCAATGAGGTAAGAAAGTTGCCCCTGGAACTGACTCAAGAATGCTCTCAGTATGGGTCAAGGTCAGTCGCCATAACTTCACTGGAGGATGAGTCAAAGATCCCTCGCCTTTGTAACAGTAAATGCTTCTCGACTTTCCCCCAACCAAACTCTGGCTTATGGTCTCTCTGATTTAACTTTATTACTCTTTTGTCTTGTCCATAAGAACATAATAGTGTTCTTTTTTTAAAAAAAAAATGACAGCTTTTTTTTTTCTCTTTGAGGTTTATTTCAGACAGTTTTCTTTCTTCCTAATGAGGCTGATCTACTCTTGTGGTTGCTTATTGTCTTCTTTTAATGGGAAGGTTTTCAAACATGGAGAAGAAACAGAAAGGACTGCTTCGTTTTACATATTTATTTCCTGCTGGTCCCTTTGTCAGTTTGTAGTCACCTTAAACACCACTTCTAAACCACAAGTCTCTCTAGAATGTGGAGCATTCTGAAGACAAGGTACCTCTTTTTTTTTTTTTTTTTTTTTAAACAAGATCCTGCCCCAGTCACTTGGAGTGTCCACATGGCTCCTCCATTGGAAGCCCTCTGGCCCTATGTTTTACTTCTCGAACCATAGGGGCTGAACAGCTTTAAAGCTTTTTGATCAGGTCTCATGCTGGGCAACATTATGCATTAACTGCCATATTGGAACTACCACTGAGGCACCATTAGTCCACAATTATCGGACTTTTAAACTCCAGCCCCAGCTAGCCCTCTCTAAGTGTGCTCCACACCTTAGGCTGAACAGAGGTGTCCATGGCCATGAGGTTGTTTCTCTTTCTGGTGAGATGAATGCAAAGATTTGAATTGCTCAAGAGGAAATGGGCTTTGAATGTATGTGTGTTGTGCATGTGAATTCGTGCATGTGTGTGTTGTTTATGTGCACATGTGCGTGCGTGCGTGCATGTGCGCGCGCGTGTGTGTGTGTGTGTTCTCACACACTTGCACATGCATGGATACATGGGAGATATCCTCAGGACTCTGTAGAGAAAGAGAACCAATGCTGAGATCTGTAACCAACAGACCTTGCAACCCAAGGCTACCTTCCTCTCTTCTCAACTGGTTCTTCCTTCCCAAGTCACTCAACAAACCTCTCCTTGAATCATACTTGATTTGAAAACTGTAACAGGGTTTCTGTGTGTAGCTATCTGCATGAAAACATACACGGCAAGAACAAATGATCACTCACCTGGTAGAGAACCTTAAAATGTAAGAAAAAGTAGTTTTAGAACCAGCTCTCTGCATTTAATCTGTTTAGATTTTGTTGTCCTTTTTTTTGTTAATCTTTTTGAATTTTTTTTCTTCCTGATACTGTGGGGTAAATGACTTCTAAGATATTGAGTCTAATTCTATGCCAGCCACCACAGAAGTAACGATGATGGTTAAGAGGCTAGTGAGGCAAATGGCTTGGCTAGAAAAGAGGGGATTTTTTTTAAAAAAAATGAAATTAATGTGGAGTAAATTTGAGATTATAACAAGTTTCAGTTATTTTTTCTTAACAAGATCAAAACCCAAAGGAAACTATTTGGGGTTTCCAAGAAACCCCCATTACTTGCTACAGTTTTATTTTCTGAGGGTAGAGATACCTCTGGTCATGTATGACCTGAAAAGATGAAGTAGAATTCCACAAATAATTAGTTCTAAGTTTTAACTTGAATGCCATTCTGAGTCAAATGGTAAAGGTCAGGGCAGCTACTGCATACTTCCTGGGACAGGTCTTACCCATTTATCTAGTGTCTTCCCACCGTGGGGTTAGAATAGAGCCACTAATGATGAGTAACCTATGGTAGACTAATTTAAATATCTAGTTTTGTACATGTCCTATGGTGATAATCTTCAAGACACGATCAGAGGATGGACATTGAACAGGATGAGTACTTGCATTATGGGCAGGGTGGTTCTCTGAGGCTATGGCCACTCACTGGTTTTTTTCCATTCAAACAAAGACACTGAATGCAGTTCATTCACAGGCTCAGCACAGGCTGTTAAAATTATAACAGCTACTGAATGAATGAGGGCATGCTTGCTTAATTTCTTTTTAAAAGTGATGTAAGTATTCTGGACATAAAAGACAGAGAGACTCAAGACAGTGACAAGCAGTGATATCTGTTTCTTCTTATTCCTCCACCTCTTCTTTCTCCTCCATCCCTTCTTCCTCTTCCTCCTCCTCCTCTTCCTCCTCCTTTTCTTCTTCTGAGACAAGAGTATGGGGCATGCAGTGACTGGATAGTGGAAGAGTTAGACTGATGAGCTGGATCCAAAGGAACGATTATGTTTTGAAAATGGTCAGTTGAAGGCAATAGGTTCATCTGGACATGAGGGATGACATGGCTCAGAGACCATAACCCCTGGAAATTTAAATTCATGTGTCCTTTGAATAAGGCATGTGGGCTGACACAACACCACTTCTCAGAGAGGGCCCATTATCCCCAAAGAACAGTACATGCCAGTGTATAAACCTCAAGCAAACTGGTGATTTCTGCAAGCATTCCTTTTGGGGGAATCAATAATTGTACGCTCTTTCCTAATTCCTCCTCCTTTTCCACATTCTCCTCTACAGACATTCAGTAAAATTCTTTAAAATGCATATTGTTTTAAAATTATGTATATGCCAGTGTATGGAGTGGGTATGTATGTGCATGCAGGTGTCTGCAGAGGGCAGAAGAGGGTGCTGGGCCCTCTGCAGCTTGAGTTACAAGTGGCTGTGAGTCACCTGGTATAAGGGCTGGGTACCAAACTCCAGTCCTCTCTGCAAGTGCAGTGGATGTCCTTAACCGCTGAGCCATTTTTCTGGCTGTTCAGTAAAGATACTTTTCGAATATCTAATCTAACAGGCTCAGTTGAAAACGTTAAAGAAAAGTGGATCTACAGCACATGACCCCAGCCCCAGAGGGTCTTACTTTTGACAAGAAGAAAGTTTAAGAAAGTCTCAGGAGAGAGAGAGAGAGAAAGAGAGAGAGAGAGAGAGAGAGAGAGAGAGAGAGAGAGAGAGAGAGAGAGAGAGAGAGAGAGAGAAAGAAAGAAAGAAAGAAAGAAAGAAAGAAAGAAAGAAAGAAAGAAAGAAAGAAAGAAAGAAAGAAAGAAAGAAAAAAAGAAGGGGTCCATAGAAACAAGTGATTGGCAGGAGTGGCGACATTGTTTGAACTCCAGGGGTGGCTTCTTTGAGGAGGGAACTTGTGAGCTTTTCCTCAGCTCACAAGATTCAGGAGATTTACACAGTTCTGCCACAGGAAGAGTGTTCACTGAAGCAGAGGCAGCAAGACACGATTCTCTCTGATGAGATGCGATTATGGCACATTTGCTTGGCTAGAAAGGAGTCAATGGCTAGAGCCCAATGGGGGACATAGTATGGGGGCTGATGAGGGCAAAGAGGGACCCAGGGGTCACAAAGAAGGAAGCAAACAAAGCAAACAAATCTAGATTAGGGGTGCATTTTCTTAGTTGGAGAGAATTATGATCGTCCTGAGCCTCAGTGATTCAGAACCAAGTACTGAGAGCCAACTTGTGGTCGGAGTGTATCGGGACTTCTCATGGGTTCCTATCCCTAGTAACTGAGGCTAAAGGGTTGTTCTTATCCAAGTTGTGTTTGCACAGGTGAGATAGAGATCAAGAAGGGTGTGGAATAGAAAGAGCCAAGAGAGAGGCATGGCCTTGTTTCTCAAAGACTGGCTGAGCCGAGGTACAAAGCCACCGGGAATAGCAATGGGAAATGCTAGCCGAAGGAGAATTGAAGTTATATAGAAGGGGAGATTGAAGGGAAGTAGAGTCAACAAAATGTCAATTGACTGCACAATCCAGGAGCAGACAGGAGAAGCATTCTATCAGCCGTGGATGTGCAAGGTTTCCCAAGTTTTGTTCAGTGTGTTTCTGAGGCTGCCTGCTGTCTTAGGCTGAAATGCAAATGCTCTTGAATTTCTGAGATCACAATTTTATTTGGGCAAGATTCTGCATTTGTGTTTCCATAACCTGATGTGACTGGGTAAATGAAGAGAAGGCAGTAACTGGAAAGGCAAAGACATATAGATTTGGAAAGTCATTGTCGATTCTGAGAGGTGATTTCTTGGGTAAAGGGGCGGTAAATGGAAATGGGAAGAACATATGCAAATCCAAACAAAGGCAGGGAGCGACAGCTCTGCTTCAGCACAGTGAGCAAGCTGGCAGGCTTCTAGACCAGCACAACTCACTAATGAAACATCCCAGAAATCCCCGCATCTGCTAATTATCCTAAGAATTTTATTTTAGTAGCATCTGCAGCCAGTTCTTACACGGAGAGACAACTATTTCCAGAAGATAACAAGGGAAGACAAGGGTTGCCAATAATTAGTTATTACACATTACTGGGAGACTGTGCTGGGGCGGGGAGGGCACATTCCACATGTTTCTGCTGGGCTAGTTTGCCACTCAAGATAATGTCTCAACTAAATGCTTGGAACAGAAGCGAGTAAGAAATTACCAGAAAAGGGTGAGAAGTCGTCTTTTTGAGATTGTTGCAGCAATATCCGCTGAGCTTTGGAGCAGTGAGGTGTGTAAGGTTTAACTACTTGGTGGTTTACACCTTCCTTGGCTAGCATATTCCTATATTAGTCCATTATTCGCTACTGTAATGAAATACCTGAGGCAGGTCAACTTTTAAAATAATAATAATAATAATTATAATAATAAAACTGTCTACCTTCTGCTGAGGACTGTGGTAGGAATACGAGTGGACGAGTAAGCCTACTCACAGGGAGACATGATAGAAAGAGGCACTGTCATGGAGGAACTTCTCAACCCATTCTAATGCTATCTTGAAATATCCCCCACTGCAATAGGAATCCATTGCAGCATTCCTCCCTAGTGAATGATGGTGCCTCCTTTAAGTTCAGCATGTCAGAGCACTAAATTATTTGGAGATAGGGTCTTTAGGGGAGTGGCCAAGCTAAAATGAGGCCCTAGGGTGGCATCCTAAAATAATAGGGATTTTTACACTAAGTGAGAGGTTCTAGGGAAGTAGAAACACAAAGGAGAAGGGGCCCTCTGTGGGCCATGTCGAGAAGCCTGAGGGAACATGTATACAAATGCATGTGTGTATCCATGTGCATATGCACAGTGTATGCATGTGCATACGCACACGTGTATGCATATGTGTATGCATGTGTGTATGCTGAAACCTTGACCTTGGGATTCCAGCCCCCCACACTGTTTTCAGAGGGAGTTTTTAGTTGTTCCAGCCCCTGGACTTATGGAATGTTATTGTCTCAGCCCTCAAAAGACGATTTGATCTCTTTAACAAATGTTTATTGAGTGCTCACTCTATGTGAAATCTCTTTAAGACCTGGAAGTTCCAAGAGGAAAACTCCAAGCTGTTAGTCCTTCACCGGAGTCGTTGGTGCAAGAAGGATAGACGTACAACTAAATATTTACTAAGAATTACTTAATTAGACTTAGGCTAAGTCTCTTAAATCTAAGCCTACCAACTGATGATGTCTGTCCTCTGGGAAGACGGAGGGCACCAGGAGTCTGTGAAAGCTTGCCTATTGGAGCATAAACTCAAGGCAAAAGATGCTTTCTGTCTCAACAGCCTCTCCCACTGCATTCCGAACACTGCAATCCCTTAGAATCTGACAGCCAGAAATCTCGACCATGCCATCCCACCACGAGGTACAGAGCAGTGAGGCCCAGCGATCTGTCTTCCGAGTTATGAGCTCACAGTTATCGGGCACTTCCCAAGGCACCAGGCACCTCAGGGATGCTCAGCCAACACTAGAAAAGAGCAACAGAGTAGTCTGAGGGACAGGCAAAGGTAAAGGAGGGAATGACGGACAGCGACAGCCGGTGGTCCGGACGCTGCCTCCCTTTGACCTTAGACAGATGAGGATCAGCTTTGTACCCCTCAGAGCTGTGCAGAAAACAACCTTGTCCATCAGAAGTAACTTCATTCTTTCTCCTGAGGCCTCCCTTTACATAGGTTTTATTTTGCCTTATTTCTCTCTCTGTGTGGATGTACGCACATGTGTGAGGATGTACATATATACAAATGCATGTGTGTATGCATGTGCATGTGTGTATGTATGTGTGTATGCATATGTGTGCATGTGTGTATGCATGTGGAAGCCAGAGGTCGACTGTGATTGTTGTGCCTCAGGAGTCAGCCACATTTTGAGGCAGAGTCTCTCCCTGGCTTGGAAATCATCAAGTAGCCTGGACTGACTGGCTGGCTGGCCGGTGAGCTTCAGAGATAGATCTGCCACTGCCTTTTAAGCATAATAATAAGTGTGTCCTAGGGCAGACCCATGCTTTGGGTCCAGACTTTACCTTAGCTCTTGTCTTACTTTTTAAAAATGGAGTATTTCATACATGAGTCCTGTGTTTACATAATTCTACTTGTTCAATGTCCAACTCCTCCCATGTTCTCTCCACTCCCTCCCAAATTCATGACTTCTATTTTATTGTTAAAACACACACACACACACACACACACACATCAATACAACCTGCTGAGTCTATTTAGTGTTGCTTAGAGCCTTTGTGTTTGAAGCTGACCTCTTGGGATTAGATAGCCTATCAGGGTCCTTGTTCCTGGATTAGATAGCCTATCAGGGTCCTCGTTCTTGGGATTAGATAGCCTATCAGGGTCCTCGTTCCTGGATTAGATAGCCTATCAGGGTCCTCGTTCCTGGATTAGATAGCCTATCAGGGTCCTCGTTCCTGGATTAGATAGCCTATCAGGGTCCTCGTTCCTGGATAAGGATCCAGTTTCCTTCTGTGAGTAGTCATCCACTGTCTTCAGTTCTCAATCTAGTGTGGGAGCCTTGTAAGAACGTTGGCACGTCAGCTGATACTGTCACTGTTCAGGTTCTGTTTAGGCAACCCGACTGTGTTGTTAAGATTTTACAAATGCAGCTAGGTTCCTGTCAGCTACAGAAGACATAGTCTTACAGATATCCTGTAGCACTGGCTCTTATAATCTTTCCACGATGTTTCCAGGGCCCCAGCTTTGATATAAGCTAGAGTTGCTGCAGAAACAAGAGAAGTAAGAAGGCACCATGTCATCAGGAGTGGTGGTGTCTCTAGGGAGGAAGCCAGTAGGAGGCTATGAAGGAGAAAATGGGTAAATGTGTGTGTGTTGGGGGGAACTTCAGTGGGGAAGGAGAGCATTACTGAAAGAGGGAGAGACAGATAACACTAGGGGTGTTTGTAAAAGCTATAAAAACAATATTTTATGTTCTCTAAAAACACATGTAGAATGTGTGCATGTGTGTGTACACGTGTGTGTGTGTGTGTGTGTGTGTGTGTGTGTGTGTGATTTAAATGAAGTTGTGCTACTTGGTGATAATTTTGCCATAGACTAGTGAACCAAAACCCCGATGCCAGGCATGGGAAACCTCCATTAGGGTGGTTGGTCTGAGGAGTCCAAGAGACCCTTCACGGTTGCTATTGTCCTTGAGAGCTTCCCAGTACTTGAAGTTAAGACCTTACCTCTGAGGACATCACCCACTTCAGCCAAAGGACTTAGAAGAATGGAGCTGCAACTAACCCGAAAGCCTGCTCCCTCAGGATTGGCTATCATAGTACCCGAAGGTGCTGTGCAAGCTGTCTATCAAGGAAGAAAAGCAATCAATAGTTTTGCCCTGTTGGAAGCCTACAAACCACAAGGGTAAGACATTCCTAGAGCTGCAAGGGTGGCCCTTCTATCTTGGGGGCAACCCACAGACAGTCTAGTTGGCCTTAAGACCTCCTCAACAGGAGGGAAGTCATTCTGTAATCACCCTTTTCCTGTAGCCTAGGTTCAGACGAGGGCCTGAACTCCAGAGGAGAACACACTACTGCCACTTTTCCAAACCTGCCCGATCTCTAACTGCATCCTAAATACATATTCCTAAATCCACCGACGAGCACGGTTCTTACTCCTCATCAAATAAGCTTCTTTTTGCAGCAGATGGAAACCATTACAGAAGTCGACCACCAGTGGAAATGCAGAGAAAAGCTGATGTTTCCAACACAACCACAATACAACCCTTGTCTTAATCTTTGTGTCATAAAGGGATTTAAAGAAGCTTCACAGGGTGCTCGGGTTTGGGGGGGGGGGCGTGCAATTTCTGTGGGTCTTTGAAAGCTGCTAGTAGTGTGATTACAGAGGTAGCATCCCATCAAGACCTGGGAAAAAGTCCTGAATCCCTGCAGCCCCAACTGTGGAGTTCGTAATTATTGAGAGTCTGATGTGTCATCTGGCTGCCTCCTGCTTGTGTGTCTGGACTCCTCAGCATGGTGGGAGACCCCCAGAGGGCCGCATACCCCTCAGGACTGGACCCTCAGCAGGAGCACATTAAATCCTTGTTGAGCTGAAATGAAGGAGAAGATTGCCCGCAATTGGCAGCTTCCCAGCTGGGGTCTCCCTTCCTGGGAAGCACCAGCATGGACCCTCTGAAAGCAGCAGACAAACAGTTAAGCTTCTGCCAGAAGACAGATTTGGGGCTCCCTGGCTGGGCCAGTGGCTCCTGTGAGCAGGCACTGCTCTGGTAGCCTCTGGCACTCTGTGACAGGCTTGTTCTGATCAGAGGAAAGATGCTTCCCGCCTCCCAGGGAAACTTGTTGATGAGCTGCCTGCCTCTGTATGAAGCACAGAACCAGTGCAGGGGCTCGGAGGATGATCACTTTAGACTCGTCCATTTAAAACGCTTTGATGGACCGGCTCTTGAAACTGGCTATGTACCCAGAGGTTAACTAATGAACTTAAAAATAGGACATGATCGAGAGAGACAGGAGTTGTCTTTTTGGAAGGTAGAAAGATCTGAATCGCAGTCCCCGGTGTGGTACAGACTGCTTCGATGGCCTTGGGCAAATCTCATAAACGCAGCAGCTTCATTTTCTCTTCCATCCAGGAGGGAGACTTGTACTCATCCACAGGCAGAGCTAAGAGAGAGTTAACCAGCCTCCATGACTGCTACTGAGGACAGAGCTGCATATAGTGGAAGTTTCCTCTTGACAGCTTCCAGCTTTCAAGTCTTCATATTGGGAGAAACAAGCCCCTTCCGGTCCCTCTAGGGTACCCCTCAACCCTAGGCTGCATGTCATGTGCAAGATTCACTTCAGGAACTAATGTGCCCATCCCCCAAAGCTCCAGGGTTTCTCCATGAATCTCCACTCAAGCTGGGTTCTGGATGCTAATGTCACACGTTCATTAGTGAAGCGCTTTAAAGTTTCATAATGGCTTTACACCATTTTCTCTCAGATCAGGCAGGATTTGTTACCCACACCTTGCATACCTCAGCGCAAAGAACTGAGTGGTACAGCTTGTGAGAGGCATTTGCCCAAACAGGAAGTCTTGAGTATATTGTGGTTTTGCTTCCTTAAATTCATTCAGTGAGACACAATTGAACTACAAACTCTGCTCTTACCTATCTTGATTGATAAATACTTCTCACATTAAATCTAATACATTTTTTTTTTCAGATAGATTGCTAAGCATTTTAGTAATGAAAGTTTTGCCTGTAGAAATTGACATTTACTTAAACTTCTATATTAAGACAGAGGTAAGTTTATTAATGTCTATCATAAAGGAAGCTAACATGTGGCTCAGTGGGTGAAGTAACTGATTTGAGTTTGGATCCCAAACACCCATAGAAGAGCTTGGAGCTGTGGCAAGTAACTGTAATCCCAGCATTGGGATGGTGAAGACAAGTGGGTCCCAAGGGGCTTGCTGGTTGGTCATTTGGTTTGGCTGAATATGTGAGCTTCAGGATCAGTGAGAAACCTTATCTCAAAAAATGGGGGTTGGGCGGAGGGTGATGGAAGAACACACTTGATATTGAGCATGTGCCTTCATGCATGCTTAAATATGAGCACTCCTACACACATATGTGTACATACCCACAAACAAAGAATGCCGACCTTTTAGTCTGCATGGAGCAGAACATTACTTCCACTTGAGTTCTCAAAATACTGAAAACTTCCTGGGTGTCACTCAAGTGTACTCATGTGCACATTTTAACAACTCGATATGGGAACCAATGGAAGAGATCAGTTATTATCAATGCTATTCCAACTCGGGTCCCAAGAAAGCAACTATGTCTGCAGAAAGACTTCAAAGTAACTATTTGCTTGTTATTAGTATTTTTCAGTTTAAAGTCTACAGGACTTAAAAAAAAAAAAGAACACAGATGTACAGTTAATGTGTCCACTCCGCCCAAACCATTCACACTTGGATATTTAAGGATCCCCTTTGCCTGACATTTTCAGTGTTCACTGAAAGAGCCCAAAGCCTCTAACATGGAAACACAGTGAGTCAGTTTCTCACCAACTCTGAAGGGTAAAAACTGGGTGTGTTCCATGTGGAGAAGGATAGGAAGGGAGGAGCAAGAGGGGGGGGAACAAGAAAACAGAATTGATTTTTGGCAGTCAACTCCTCTGTGCAGGATTTTCTGTTCTACAAAAGAGGGCAGTAGGTCAAATTCAGTGTTTAATTGTCCCCGTGTTCTTAAGGGGACAGCCAGGATCATGCTAATCATCCCACTTTAATAAATGAGACCACAGGAAAACTGCAGAGTCACCCCACATAATGTAGGCTTGCTGACAATCTATGGGAGTCACAGGAAAGTGATTATTTATTTGCTCCAAGAAGGATGCGAACAATCTTTAATCACCCAGGTTGTTAATAATTCCTGCTATTGATACTTATTTAAGATATGCAACCCTTTTTCTTGCTTAACATTTTCAAGCTACTGATTGCTCACAATCACTTGGTGAAGTGGGTGAATATTTCTCGTGGTGTTTTGAAAAACAGCCTCCCAAACAAGATACAGATGCTCTTGTATAAGTATCAAGTTATTCCTATCCAGGCTCAAACACAAGATGAAGGGGGTCCTAGATTGTGTTACATAACCACCAGGAAGCCACAGCATCATGGATGCCATTATCTGTCCATTCCTCAAATGTCCGCTTCCGTGGGCACTTTTATTTTGCATAATTTGTTTCCCAGAAGTGCTGCAGAAGTCAAACCAACTGGTGCTACACCCCAGTCCCCATTCATTCGCAGTCTTTCCCAGCACAGCACCAAATAGAGATTCTGCCAGAATCAGATTTACTCCATGCCTTCTCATACTACAGTATGACTGAAACAACATGGCCTCTTGAGTGTCTTCTGGTGGAAAGTAATGCAAAAGCCCACCAGGCATGACTAAGAAAGGATTATGTAAGCCTTAGCCCACTACACAAACCAGAAACTGGACACGCTTCTGGGCGAGGGGAGGGCAGTAGCAACGGTCCTTGCTTTTCTCTGACACTCTCTGAAGTGTCCCCTTTTTGGAGGGGCTCACTTTCCCTTTAGTGCATCTTTGCTCACAGCAGCTAAAATGCCTGCAGCAGTTTCCATTTTCACAACTTGGTACCACAGTGACTCACAATCTAATGAATAGTCCTCCGAGGCTTCAGATAGCCCAGCTCAAGACAACTCGACCATGTGGCTTGAAGGACAGAATCAACCCTTAGGGCTCAACTCCCAGTGTGGGCTCCTGTCCTGGATCCTCAGGCATGAACTGGGAATTAGCAGCACAGAATTATTGTGATCCAAATGTTGCAGAGATGGGGAAAAAGAGAAATTGATACTTGAAATCCCACCTGCCCCTATGTGGGAATGTGACCTTCCCCTGGATACCAGCAAGCCAATATGAGGGACCAAACAGAACAACTGGTAGAAATTGAGAAATTGGAAGAAACAATTTTTCCATTTTCACCCCTGTCCCCAAATCATACCTGTTGTGAAAAATAAAAATCTTATGTCCAGGCATTCAAACTAATGGAAAGGTTTTGTCCCTACTTATGAAAAGTGAAAACATGATATCGCTAATGTGTGAGAAGGCTAGGCTGACTCCATGACAGGTTTCAGTTGGATGTTTGGGAGACTAGATTTAAGAACCGGGCAAATCAGTTACTAGAAAAAAAAAAATCCAGGCTTCAGGAAGCTAGTGAGAAGTGAAGGCTCACTGAAGCAAGGGAAATGGGTCAGCAACAGTTTCCAGACTTCCCCAGTAACAGTTTCCAGACTTCCCAAGCAACAGTTTCCAGACTTCCCAAGCAACAGTTTCCAGGTCCTCCATCCTGGTAATGGTTCTGGAATGTCTTTAGAGATGGAGCAAGATAAAAGCTACTGACCTTGGAAATGTCTTTAGAGATGGAGCAAGATAAAAGCCACCCATGTTGAAATTCCCCTATTGTGCTTTAAATTGGACCATGGAGCTCACTTGGTTGTTTCCATCTTGGATTGGAAGACCCCAGCATCCTGGACTTCGGCAGAATAAAACGTTCTTTGTGTTTACATACTATTTGAGCCTGGGGCATCCTTCTTCTGCAAATCACAGACCCTCACATGTGCATAGTTGCCTTAGACATCCCCAAAATGAAAAACACAAAAATAAAAACAAACAACAACAAAAAAATAAGGCAAGATCTCCCATCTCGAAGCTCCAGCTTCCCTGTTGGTGTGTGATGCATGGCATATCACATCCCTGGCCTGTTTGTAAATTGTAACGATTGGGCCCTAGCTTCCCCCATGCAAAGACAAACAACGTTTTCTTGGAAAGTCCAACCGTGTCATCTATCTCTGTCAGAAAATCGTCGGTGCACAATAAAGTGAAGTGTCACTACATGTCACTAATGAGAAATTCCCTTGTCCTCCCAACACTTCGAGCTAGGATACATAGAAAGGGCAAAAGCGGCCCTGACCAGCAACTCTAAAACACAACTGGAAATCAGGAAAACAACCTGTCAACCATCTGGCAGTAAGAAGAAAAGAATAACAATAACGACAACAACAATATGTATATATATAAACAAAAACCTTGTTCTGATCATTTATGTTTTCAAGAAAACAGTAGCTCTCCCCGAACTCCATAATTGATCTTAAATCTTATCACGTTGACTAAACCAGGCCCTGAGTGAAAATTTTATACGTTCCGAACCCTCAGATGCACTTAGGTTTTACATAATGGACATTATGTGCACTGGGGACACATTTCTCCCTGGACAGCTTTAAAAAAAATCTAAAAGAAATCTAATTAAAGTAAGCAGGAACACTGTAATGGCTTAGTGATTTGTATGTAGCTAGCTTCTAGCACTCCTCTTAGGTGTTTTAATGACCATTTGAAGGAAAGCTAAATGTGAAAATACTTGTTTTGAATGCAACTACATCAGGAAGTCGTGGACTATGAGCTCAGCTTTGAAGAATGAAACAAGTTCTAAATCAACTTCTGAGTAGTCAAAACAGATGTCGTAGAGATCGGCATCACAAAAAAAACAGTGCTGGCCTTGTACTCCCCTGGGCGATAGAGTCCTCATTCAGATAGCACACAATCTTGATTTGCTCACAATAGTATCATGCACGGCTCTCCAATCTGCAAAGTCTAAAGAACATTAGAAATGGGCATCTGGAAACAGATAGGGGAAATGCTTTTTTTTTTTTTTTGCCAGAGATGCTGCATTCCAAGTGAAACGTGATGCTCATTTATTCATTTAACAAATATTTAATGAGCACCTACCATTCACCAGGCATTGTGACAAGGTAACAGCGTGAGAACAACAACAGAGGAAGAAATCCTATTAAAAAGAGATATGAAAACTCGTCAAACACAGTAGTCAGGGACCATTTAGGAGGCAAGCAAATAGCCTTAAATATCTCAAAAACTGCTCTAAGAAATTGATGCCTTAGCGACCACCCAGAGGCCATGAAGAGAGATTCAATTATGCTCAACATAGTCTAGAAAGGCAGAAACAAAACAGTGTGCTTTCAAGTGATAAAGTAGATTATGCAGGAAGAACATTTTCTGCTAGCAAGAGAATGAAAGTACTGACAGAACCTCCTTCATGATGGCCTGAGGGTCACCTGACTATGACCTGGTCCAGTCTTAGAAAGGAGTAAATGAAGACCCGGTTTACATCACCAACAACTGGGCAAACTATCATGCACTTGATAAAAGATGTTTGCAAAGCATCGATGGTTAGACAGCATTACTCAGTGGGTGCCATCAAATTTCATCTCCACACAATACATGAAGCTCCCTCCCTCTATAGCAGAGGTAGCCATCTTCCATTTTGCTCAAAACCCTATTGATACAACTGAAAATGCAACTTTCTTTCTGAGTTGGATAAATTCATTTTAGACTTTGCGTGATATTTTAGTATGAACAGTAATAAGATTGTTGGTATCTTTTAAGGATTTTAATTAGTCATTACACACACGCACCCATACCCAGTGCATTAGCTACTTCTCTGTTGCTATGATAAAACACCATGACCAAAAAGAAACTTCTGTTTGTTCTGATGTATAGTCTCAGAAGAGAATCCATAATGGTGGAGAAGGCCAGCTGGAGCAGGAACCTGAGAGACCATGTCTTCAAATACACACACCAAGCAGAAGCACAGAGGGTACACTGGAAGTGGGACAAATCTCCACACTCCCAAAGTCCACTCCCCTAGTGACATATTTCCTCGTACTTCCTTATAACTCCCCCAACAGAGTCCCACCAACTGTAAACCAACTATTTAATACCAAAACCTATGGAGGACATTTGTCACTTACATCGCCACACCCTTGCTCATGGGAACTAGGGATGTGTTTCTATTAAAAGAATTCCTATGGCTGGGGATGTAGCCCCAAAGCAAATTTCTGGGTCCCACGCGTAGCACTGAATACACTGGATATGGAGCTAATCTGTATAGTCATTGTCCTCTGGAGTCTGGAGGTAGGGACAGGAGGGCCAGAAGCTCATCCTTGGCTACTTAGTTTAAGGTTAGCCTTAGAATTTGAAATCTTATCCAAAGAAGAAATCCGGCATCCAGCCAGAAATCATAGTGAAATTAGGAATATTTAACAAGTAAGGAATTTAGCCACAAGGAACATTATGCTGGAATAGTTAGATAGAGAAGTATACTGCTATGGTCAACCCCCTGCACAAGAATAGTAGCACAACAAACACATGTAACTGCTCATTGGGTTCTTTCCTCTTAGGAAAAACTGAATTTAACAGTTTATATCACTCATTTTCATTTTGTACAATTAAGTCATCAGCTTTTGTTCATAAATAACTGGATTGATAAAGTTAATACTTTTTGTGATTAGTCATGAGAAGTTGATGGAACAAAGCTAGAACATCTCCAGTGTGAACTAAGAATAGAAAGAGATTCAACCCTCCAATGGTGACCGTCCAGGATGATGATGGAGGAATAGAGACAGAGATTAACTGGGAAGCTGCGGCTTGTCAAGTAACAATGGAGAGCTAGACCATCTACCCTTCACAAGAGCCCTAATAATTCTACACCAGTCACCGCCCAGCAGGATTACTTTCAAATACTGCCTGGCCCCAAGAACTGGTGTTTACAGTGAGACTCTTTAACCTGAGGCCCACTTCAAGTGTTCAGAGCCCATGACTCGAAAACACTACGAGACAGGCAAATGAGCTTAGAGATCTGGAGTATTATTCATGCCTCTGTCCTGATGGCTTCAGTCAGAACTATCCCAGCATCCTCCCTTGACCTCAATTCTAAATTGCATAAGTGACCAAAAATTCCCTTCCCTACAACTATTTGGAAACCACAAGATATTATCATAAATAGGTTTCCGTGGCACACTCCAATGAGAACGTTGCTATCTTAAGAACAGGGCACTCCCCCTTCCACGTGAGAGCTATTGTGATGAGTATGGATTTTAAGGTGGCTTTATGCTGAGTGTTATTCCTGAGGTTACACTAAAAGAAATTAAGACATATAAGAGAAATACATGGCATCTTCCATGAAGAATCACTCCTACCAACAATGGCAGAAGCAAAAAGATTTTTTAGTCTCAGATTTATCTGTAAGAAAATAGAAACTATCTAAAAAAAATGAAGGAATTAGATGCCTTCAGATATTCTAACCAGTGTCCCGAGTAGTGTGTGCAGAGACACATGACGATTGATTGCCAGCTGGGCCAGTGGCTCTCAACCTTCCTTGTGTTCCTTTACTACAATGCCTCATGTTGTGGTAACCACCCACCATAATTTTTGTTGTGGTTGTTGCTACATCCTACCTGTAACACTGCTACCATTATGAATCATAATGTAAATATCTGATATGTAGGATATCTGCTATGCAACCCTTGTCAGGGTTGAGACCCACAGGTTGAGAAGGAGAAACATCTTGCTTCTAATTGCCTATACATCACTAAATTTCAATTTTTATCACTAAACAAGCAAACAAACAAACAAAGTTTTGACAAACCAAAAAGCAAACTGCCACATCTTCAAAACCAGGGCAGAACACAATACTTACTAACCTTCCCTCAGGCCTCAGGCAGCCATTATGACTTTACCAGGACCATTTTCCAAACTATGAGAGAAAATGGATTGTTTAAACAAAATTATTTAACAATCTCCCATTAATTGACACTTCCCAGTTGCTGAGTTCACCCAATTACATTAGCCTTTAAACAGCTAGCACACTTCCGTAATTTTTAATAAAAATGGCCATTTTGCAAGGTTTAACTTGCTAAATAAGGGTATTAATTTCAATAAAGCAATTAGCACATTTACATAATTTGATATTGTTATTTTAATAGAACACAAGAGCTTTAAAAAGCAGTCGCTACTATAGGAAGAAAAGTGGCCTGTTCACATGAAACCTAAACTATAGATCCCTGATAAAAAACCTTCATAGTTTGAAAAACTATGATTTGAAAAAATGATGAAAATAGACAGCTAAGGCTCCATGATTGGCATTCAGTGTCTCCCCATGGATATCTGAACACTGAACCCATGTGGGAGAAGAAGGGATGGGGAGGGTCCTTCTTAAGGATGCCTCAAGGCTCCCGATACCAGAAATGGTACCCAGGCTTTCAGTGATACTACTGGGATGGGCGAATATAGGGTGATCAGCTAGAAAAAGGAAAATAGAGGGAATAACACAAACTTAGGTGATTATGGGAAACATGCCACAATAGTTATATATTTCTAGAAACAGCAACTGCTGGTCTTCTTGAAGAGCATGTACGCACTGGAAGAGGACAAGCGTCTCCTCCCCACAACTGCCGGACAGGAAGAGGTGACCTCGGCTGCCTAACTTATTTTGACCAGATGGCTTCATCAGTGCCAGAGACTGAGTGTCTTAAGGAGCCCTGCCGGTTCTCTTCACTACTGTCAGTAATTGGTGACGTAAGAGTCCTTTTTGTTGTGGGTGAATGATGCTGCTGGGAAAAAGATGCCCAGGCCTCTGGGGCTACGCATGGAGCCCTGTGTGTAGCACTTCCTCCTCAGTTACTGTTGTAAGAAAGGACGCTTGTGTCTATAAGTAGGGACAGAGGGAGAATCGGTGGCAAAATAGAGGGCTGGGGAGTCCTCTAAGTTCAAGGGGCTACCTTTAAGTGAGGTTTGACAAAAGATGGGGAGAGAGAGGGAGGTAGAAGAATTCAAGACCAGGAAACAGCATCGCAAAGAGTTTCCATCCCAGCCTCAGCCCGGCTCCCAGCCACCTTCTCAGCCCTCTTGCCAAGTAATCCAAGCTTGACACTGTTACTTACTATACATCCTCGGGCTAGAATGCTGACACGGTCTATAAATCAAATTGAGACATGCTAAGTGACATGCTCAGGACCACAGTGCAAGTTCCCAAGGAGAAACAGGGGCCACAAAAAATGATGGCAACGCCCAAACTATAAAGACAGGGGAGGAATGGAATTACAAGGAAAAAAGGGAAGTGTGGATCTTGGAGCAGGGGTGACTCATGCATATGTTACTGCCAGAGATAGGAACAAAAGTAAACGTTTCCGTGAACAATCCCCTCTGTCCTAAATTGTCAAGATTTACAGTGAGAACGCTGGCCAAGCATCCTGCAGGGTTCTCAGCACCAAGTGTTTGCAGACAATATAAGACGGATCTAAGTTCAAACCTCAGCCGGCTGATGTTGATTTGCACAGATGTGGGTGAACATAGTGTAGAAGCTAGGAGCTTCTCTTCTCAGATTTAGCAGAACTATTACAGACATAGGAAGTAGTCTTTGATTTAGGTGGGGCTTAACGGATACCTAGGGAGCTCAAACAAAGTATACTGAATGCAAGGTCAACAAAGTGATGGCTTCCTAGATGACTGTGAGCTATAGCTTGGCTAGAGTTGGGAGCTTCCTGGGGAGTACTGATTTAAAATTTCAAATGTATCACTCTTGCATTTGTACTGCTGGCATTTCTTCAATGAAACATATTTATTAACCTATCATGGAGACTTACCCTTTTAATTAATGACCAACACTAGAAATCCAAAGCAATCCATTCTTTAAAAAATGCTGGAAGCCAGGAAGTAGAAACAGAGTGAAGACATCTGTGGTCATGAGCAGAGGCCCATGGAAAGTAGAGTTTGGGCTTGGGTTTCTGCAGTTGGAAGTGTCCCAGTTGATATGAGAAGAGAGAGAAAGGAACAGAAGGAAGAGAAGGAAGAACGCCTTTTGTCTTTTGCTTATGCTCCCAGAGAACAGTTGGATATTGAATCAGAATTCTAAAGAAAGAGATATCCTATCTGGTACCTTCCAAAGCCATTTCATAGAAGGCTACCTTTTAAATCCAAGACATCCTCTTTGCCTGCTTGCTGTCACCCTTGTGGTATGCCAAGCACTGGAGATTTCAGAGTCTCCACAGTCACAAACACCTGCCCCAGCAGGTAATAATCAGGCAGGAAGATAGGAACGACAATGGGCATCATGGTTCTGAACTGTCTAGAAGGATGTCGCGAGAAGGACTAGGAGGACAGAGACGGGGCCATTGGGGAACACAGTCCTCGGAGAGATGATGTCTTGAGCAGGGACCTTGTGAATGAGCAGAAATCCTGATGGAAAAGGATGAAGAGGGAATTTAGGGCATGAGAGGAAGCTGGGAATGGAAGAAAGTTCAGCTTATCCTTGACTGATAGAAAGCAGCAAGAGAAGCACTTGAGATGAATAAAGTCAAAGGGAAGAACTTTATACCATGAAGACGGCATAGCGGACCCCAGCAAACTCTTCAAGCTGGGAGTGACACTGAAGAAGGAGCTGTGGGGTCATGCTGCAGATGCCTCGTGGAAGGGTGGGTATCTGATGTTCAGGGCTGTCTGTGAGGGTAGGACTAAGTGGAGAAGCTCTAGCTGTGTTTATCTGTAAAGTTTGCAAAATCTGGTGGCCAATGAATCAGCAGTTACCGTGTTGCTGTGAGCTTTGGCAGAGCATTTAATGTTTATTAGAAGGACAAGCACACCAGACTGATGGAAACAAACTTATTATTTAGTTTGTTTGAAACCATTTGTGTGTGTGCATGTGTGTGCAGATGTATGTATGCATGCACACACACGCACACATACTTTCTTTGTTATTATTTATTTATTTTCCTTTTAAAGGCAGATCTTGTTTTATAGCACATGCTAGATGTGAATTCACAGCAATCCTCCTGACTCAGCCCTTCCTTTCATCCCCCAAGTTCTGAAATTATAAGTGTGCACTATCACATCTAGTGATCTGTTTTCAAAGACACATGTTTTTTTCCCCTGATATTTAGCCCCAAGTACCTCCTTTAAAATAAAGTAATTCATCTGACTCCATATCACAGGAACTATGCTTGAGTCAATCCAGACTAAAACACTCGATCAGGCTGCAGATAAAAAGAATTATTGGATGTTACCGTGAATCAATTTTCTGTGCCTCTGTTTGAATTTGTGATTGGTGATAAATGTGAATTAGCATCGAACACAACAAACTGCTGGAACCCAACTTTGCTCGTGGCCTTTATTGCACTGGAGAATAAATAAAGTCCTTTTAATTGGAAAACTGAAGTGTGAAATAGAAACTTTGAATTTATTGGACAATTACGTGGTGATAGGAATGGTGGCCCAAAGACATGGACCTGGGTCTTGCTGGAGAGCTGAACTGAGAGGAGCCAGTCTCCCTTCACTGGTCCCTTGGAGCTGCTGTCTCTCCTGTGTCACACTTTCTTGTGTTCCCTAAACCACCAAGCATTGTCCCTCCTGGGGACTGAAAGGACCCTTGCCTGAAGCACTGTCTTCAGGACCCTTTGTCTTTGGGTATTGTCAGCACTTTAAGCTTAACACAGAGGAACACAGGATTGCCTCCTCCAGGCTGTCTGCCTTGAGTGGTGTCTTCCCTTTTGGAGTCTCCTTTTGTCTTGAAAATCCTGCTTTAGAAGCACTCTCACATACTGAAAATTCCTTCCAGGGTTATCTCTTCCTTGCCCTACAGACTTCCTCCACCCCACAAGACTGAAAACTAGACAGGTACTTAGTTCAGCACTTGTTCCTAGGTAATCCATACTAGGTAGTCCATGGAACACAGTGGGTCTTCAAATGAACAAGTAAAAACAATATAAAGTCCATTTAAACACATTTTAAAGGATGTCCTTTCTATTTTTAAGAGAGAGAGAGAGAGAGAGAGAGAGAGAGAGAGAGAGAGAGAGAGAGGCCTGTGAGTGCCAGAAGAGGGACTATGACTTCTGAGCAGTTGTGAGCCCACTGACTCAGAAGCTGAAAACCAAACTCTGGTCCTTTGGAAGCACAATGGATGGCTACTAGCCACAGAGCCATCTCTTCAGACCCCAGGGCCTGTTTAAGAAAAGCCTTTGTTTTATATAGGAGATTTAAAGAAGCTAAGAAGCTTGTTCAAAGTCACATGCAAATAGGGAAAAAAAGCAAATTAAAAAAAAAAAAAAAACCAACCCAAAAACCAAAACCAAAACCAAAAGCAAAAAAAAAAAAAAAAAAAAAAAAAAAAAAAAAAAAAAAAAAAGAAAAAGAAAAAGGAAGGAAAAAAAGTTTTCAAAGCCATTCATCAGGCTACTTCTGGGGAAGAAAACTCACAGCAGAGCCCAACTGGAATGGAAGTTTTCTGGTCACGTTCACAGCAGAGGTATCAGTGCATCAATGATACAAGATGCAGTGAGACGCTTAAAGTGAGAATTGAAGAAGGGAAGGTTACAGGAAGCTCTGGTCCCACCCCATGTCAATCACAGAGTGTCAATCACAGAAGAAGCCTGCTGTGACCCTCACCATCTGTAGGACTGACACCCTGGGACACCTGAACACTGGTTTACAGCCAGCCTGGGCACTGTCTTTTACGTTACGTTCATGTGCTTGCCGAGTAAGGCACACATCCAATTTTGGCAAATGAAGGCTTGTTTTCTTTATGATTTATTCATTCATCAAATATTTATGGAGCTTGGCCCGGGTGGCAGTGTTCTACCAAGTGTTAGGGACAGCAGTGACGCGGATATTCACAGTCCTCAACCCTGGGAACTAACTCTTTTGTATGAGAGAGAAAGAAGACCACCAAATGCATGGGAAAAGGGACCTTGAGAAACTTTACCAGGAGGTTCTTAAAATAAGGTTTCTGGAGGGTTCTCTGAACACCAGGATGACTTTCACTTAGCCATTTGTTCCTTCTTGCAGCAAGTAATTTATTTGCTCTAGGACTTACCAGTAACCTAAAGAAAGAACCTCTAGCCTGAAGGACTTTCTTTTCTTTTTTTTAATATATAGAGGATGCAGGCCCTATAGTATCGCAACCTCTGAGAGCCTAATAACTGTTTCACAGGGGTCACCTAAGATCTTCAGAAAACACAGGTATTTGCATTATGATTCAGAACAGTAGCAAAATTACAGTCATGAAGTAGTAATGAAACTATTTTTATGATTGGGGTCACCACAGCATGAAGGGTTGCAGCATCAGGAAGGTAGAGAACCACTGCCCTATAAGATAGAAGCATAGGGCGCAATACCTTAGCATGTGAAGGTGAACTGAAGAAGGAAGAGGCCCAGAGTGTACCGATGGTCAGTGATTCACTCCAACGACACAAATGAGATATTTGAGCAAGGTATGCAGGGCATGAGGAACAGGTATGAGAAACGATGTGGGACTGTCAATAAAGGTCTCTGAGGGGACAGATGGCTGGTTTTGTATAGTCCTTCCTGAATTCAGCAGCTGTTTCCTGGGCACGTACTACATGCTTGCACCAGGAAGTAGCACAGAGGAAGCAAGCGAAGGAGGAAACGAACACGCATTGGCGACAGGGCATTGAGACAAAGGAAAATCACAAGGATATGAATGGAAGAGGAAGAATTTCCCAATAAATTTGAAGGGCACAGAGAGGTCCGGGATTGCGACCAAAGGGCAGTGGGGAGAAGAGATGTCACTAAGTTCGAATGGTGGAAAGTTTCTCTAGTCACTCAAGGACCTCAAGGGCTCTCCCATCTTATCTCCAGAGACATGGCAGGTCTTTGGAGAGTTGAGACTTGATCTGGGTGTACCTTGCGCCCTCTGGTGGCCGTGTTGAGAATGCACTTACAGAGGAGGAGGGGCCAGAAGAGAGAACAAGATAATAAAGGCTTAGGGAAGAAGCCAGCCTAACTCTCAGAACAAGAACCCTATTGAACAAGGCCTGTGAGGATTCAGGTGGGCTAACTCTGGCAGGGCACCTGAAATCTATTCTCCATATAGATGCCAGAATCCAGGATCCTTGGGCAACGGGCTGCCCACTCACTTTTCAGTGTTGCGTGGGCCGTGGTCCACAGTGGGACTAAAAGTGGGCTTTTAAAGGCGTCGACTAAAACAATTCCTAATTCTTAAATAGCATTCCAATAGAGTTATAATTACTTAGCACGCAGCCTCATGTGTATTTAACGACAGATGCGGCGATGACTGAGCTCAAGTCCTGCAGGGATAAAGAAGTCCCAAACTGTCATTCTAAGGCGGCAAAGAGGGTTGTAGCTGGCTGCCGCATCAGGCCGGCTCCAAGGGCATTGGCTCGTTTCTCTGCCGACCTCACATTGGAAGGAACAGAAGACCCCAAGGCCTAAACAGAAGCATATTTAAGAACTCACAAAGCTAAGCTTTGAATCTTGCAAGTCCCATCTTCTCTACTTTTTTTGTAACCCAAAAGGAAGGCTCCATAAATTCTCTCCCTCCCCACCTCACCTCTCTCTACCTCTCCCCCTCTCTGCTTCCTCCCCATTTCTTTCCTCCCTCCCTCCATCTCTCTCTCTGAAAGTAAGCAATGCCTCATTCCAACCACGCAGCATCCTTAATATCAGCCAGTGACGATGTTCAAAGAGTCGTTTATCTCTGCTAGGTGAAGGGATGGGGGCTCCAGTGACTACTTTTCCCAAATTTTAACAGCTAATCATGCAGCCAGCCATAGCCACATGCTCGCTGACACCAGTAATTGTCTGCTTGTAGGAATCAGTGCCTGAGGGAAGCCAGAAGGACACAGCTGAGCTTCTCTGAACAAGCCATGTAGGCTACAGGGTGACACATGGGGCCTGGTGGCTGGAAACTGTGCGGGGCGACGTCTACTGCTAGCTACTGGTCCCTGGGCGAGATCTCCTTGGCATCTTTGGGAGTTTGATATGTGTGGGCTCTCTCTCTCTCTCTCTCTCTCTCTCTCTCTCTCTCTCTCTCTCTCTGTGTGTGTGTGTGTGTGTGTGTGTGAAAACTTACTGAGAATTTTGTGTCTGGGTTAATTTGATTTCAGAGCTAAAGCAGTCACAAGTAATGGTTTCCAAAACATTATTTATCTGATTTGGGGGGAGGATGGGGAAATCATTCTCTCCAGTCCTATTGGAAACAGGACCCAATGCTTGCTAAGGAGAACAGTGAACTCCCAAAGAGAACGACATCTTAATTTGTAAATCTGGGAATATGTTATATCGAATAGCAACAGGGGCTTTGATGTTGATTACTGATTAGCCCCATGAGTGTTGCTGCTAGAGATGGGAGATTCTTTTGGATTATCCAGGTAGTCTCCTCTGTGGGGAAATGTTCCTAGTTTTATTCAAATAACATGCATTAAATAACAGAAGGCCAAAAAAAATGTCTTCATGCTGGTTTAAGAGACAGAGGAAGGGGCTTCAGCCCAACTAATATGGGCAACGGCAGACTCTGACAGAAGGGAGGGAGTGGGCTTCTCTTGCAGACCTGAGAGGGAGCAGCACTCTTGCATCTCAGGCTCTGACCTGTGTAAGCCCACATCTGCACACAGAAGCACGGCCACACTAACTGCGTACACTTCAGGTACAGGGAGGGCAGAGGTGCTGAGCCAGGCGGTGGTGGGGCACGCCTTTAATCCCAGTACTCAGGAGACAGAGACAGGTAGATTTCTGTGAGTTCGAGGCCAGCCTGGTCACATGGAGTTCTAGGATAGCCAGGGCAACACAGAAAATCCCTGTCTCAAAAAACAAACAAACAAATAAAAAACAAAAGAACAACTCCACAACAACCCCCCCCCCAGAAAACTCCGCAAAAACAAAAAACAAAAAACAACACCTAAATGAGTAAATAAATAACAAGTAAATAAATATGTATTCCTTTTAAATCCAATATTTGTGGCAATCTGTCCCAACAGCAATGCTGAACTTAATGCCAGTGATTTTTTTTTTTTTTTTTTTTTTGGCACAAAAGGAAAAAAAAACACTCTGAAACGTTTCACCACTATCAGTGATACAATACGCTTATAAAATTTTTCCTGAATGACAATACTGGACCATAGGAACTAATTTTGGTCTATATGGGAATTAAAATTAGGAGTGATGTCAAGCAAAATAACAAACAAGAGGCCTCCAGGCCCACAAGCCTCTCAACCTTACAGCCTATCAGATTAAAAGAGAGCTGGCCTACTGACATGCTTTTAAAAGTGAAGTAATCAGGCAACTAAAATACAGGGGTTTACTGCTAAATATGTATGTTTATTTCCTACCAAATTTCCATTTGCTATAGTTTATTGTGGGCTTCGTTCTAATAGCACACACTCAACTCTCTTCTTGGTGATGCATGTTACATGCGAGTAACTAAGGGAGTTTAAAGCAATGTTATAGCATGTAAATAACAATAGATCACCGCCCCCTCTCCTCCGAGCTCCCACTTTCACTCAAAAGTGCTAATATTAGCTCAATACCTCTACTTAAATTATGGCCTCCCATTCAACCAGAGAGTATACATTATTCTTGTGTTCTCCCTTGAATGCGCTGCCTAAGAAGATGCACTGAAATAAATAAACGCAATATTTCAGAGAGGAAAAAAAACCCAACCACGCAGGCGAATGGAATCCGTTTGCAAATACAGCAATCGGACAGGAGCATCTGCTATAACTGCTTACTTATAAGAGGGGGTGGGGAGACTCACTTAAGCATCCACAATAAATTCACTCCAGCAAATGCACTGAATGGCTTCCAAGGAAGAGGCTGCACTCACATTCTGACATACAGATGAGACCTCTTAGACTTGTCTCACTGCATGACAACTAGGAACTAGAATGTTCTTTGGTTTCATCACATACACACACACACACACACACACACACCCAGACTGCCTAGCTGGGCCCTCTGTCACCACGTTTAATACATATTTGTTATCAAATTTAAGGTTTAGTAAGTCTGCTGTTAGCTTATAGGCAATTAATAGTATTCCACAAAAAAGTCACTCACGAGGAAAATGCTAAGTTAGAAGCTGTTGCTCCAGGTGTTGGGAACATTGGTAACATGCCGAGTCACTTTGTGGAAAATTGGTGTGATCATGCCTTCCCTTTGGGGACTTGGGAATAGTTTGCAACAGACACGTGTTTGAAAATCGGCTGGAGGGGGGCTTCATCAAGTGAGGGGGGATGCAGACTCTCCCCTATTGAAGAACAATTGCCCGCTACAGAAAATGCAATCATTATTCACAATTTGTGGGGGACTGGTTCCAGGGATTTCCTGTGAGTCCAACATCTAGGGGTGCTCACTGTCTTCATACAACATGACAATATTTTCCCAAAACCAACGGGCCTTTCTTCCAGATGCTGGGTGTCACTGGTGGATGATGTGCATTGCCTAATAAAGAATGAATGATACTGAAGCAGTTGTGTCGCTTAGGACAGAACGGCAAAAGAGCTGCATGTGTTAAATCGCTCAGTAAAGTTTGTAAAGATGTTTATATTTTCCATATATTCATTTCCTTGGCTGGTTGAACCCATGCATGGGAGGTCCATAGACATACTGCCTGCAGGACCAGAGGCTGACCATACCACCCAGCTGTGTGGAACTCAGTTTAAGAAACTTTTTGAGCAAGGCTTCTCAACCTGCAAAGCTGACCTTCTGGGGCAGGACTTTTCTGCCTTAGGTGATGGGTGGTTTGGAGAACCAACCTGTACACATCAGGTCATTTAGCAGTCTTCCTGTAGGAGATCTGTTAGATGCCGGTAGCACCTTGACATTCAAACATAACAATAAAACCACCTCTGGACACAACCAGAGGTTTCTGGTGGGGTGAGGAGGGGGTAACACTGCCACTGGGCTGAGAACCTGCTTTGGAAAATATCTGCTGGGGCACACAGAAGACTTTCTTTTGCATAGCCTACTGCCAGTGTTTGGGTTGCTGGATTTTATATTTTCTGCTAGTTAGAACACTCCGCTTCAACAGCAGCCACAGCCAGACTATTTATTTCCTCCCATTCTGCACTCGCTCTCAACTTATCTAATATTCATCTTACCTTGTCTCTCTTCAGAATCACAGCCTCTCCCTCTGGAAACCCAGCTCCAGATGTTTAAAGCTTCCCTCTGCTCTCAAGAAGCCTCCGAACTCATCAAACCCTTAGGACACTTCCCCACCCCGGGTGCTGTCCTAAAATCTTAATTCTTGCCCCTGGAGAGCATCTTTTCTATTTAGTCCTTTGTAACTTGTCGCTGAAGCCAGGGGTATAGATCCAAGGAAAGGGCATGGCGTCATGGGGACTTCATAGGCTTGTGGGCTAATCTGCTTCCCAAATCTCCATGGAAAGGTGGTGCATGTTTCATTAGCAACGGGATCTCTACCTGACAGCTTCCCTCTTCTCTCTGACTTCACTGCGCTTCCGACCTGTTCTTGCGCTCTTTGGTGAATTCCTTCCACCTCTCTTCAGGATGCTGTACTTGCCCCCTCACTAGGAATGCTAGAAACTCTCCTCAGGATTTCATCAGGGACCGCACAGCACATCCTCACTGCTAGCCTGTGTTTTACAAGGTTTGCCTTTAATTCACATGCACATAAGCTAAAAATGGGGTGCAGTCTCACCATGGTGTAGACTAAGGCAGCTGGAATTCAGAGAGGTTGAAACATCACTGGGAACCCCATTAGCAGATGGTTCAAAAGGAAAAAAAAAGATGATTCAAACTACAGATGTAGTTTACACAGTTTCCTAACTGGAGTCTGCTCAATGATGCTTGAAAGTAGGCTGGGCTTATCTTAAAACTTGCATAAATCCAGGACACCAATCATCCCGTGTCCTGTCCAGGAGGCTACAGGAGGTTAGCCTTGTTTCTTACAGAGGGTTGGCCAAGCCTGCACCTCTGCGGTATTGCCAATGCTTGTCCTCAGTGTGATCATCCCAAGAGACTTCGTAGTGACCTCATGTGTGCTGTCTTGCTGAGGGAGGGTATTGTTGTGGAGATGGATAGAGACTGAGTCACAGAGCAAGCTGACTCTTCCCTCACTGGCCTTTCTGTGAGGCTTAGGAATAGGACACAATTTATCAGATAATGAGCTGGGCATTGTTTTCCATGAGTGCAGAGAGGAAGCAGAGAGAGGAGTCGCTCAGAAAGCAACTGTCAAGGCACACCAAAGCAAACTGGCCCCAGCCCCAGTGTGCTTTCCTCTGCAGAGGTTGTTTAAAAGTCCCGAAGTTATGATGGAGGAGACCAACGTGTCTCACTGGGTCAGGAAATCATTGTGATAGGATATCGAAAATCGAATTACTATCGGAATGTTAGAGTTCAGACTTTTAGATTGGTCACTTGAAAAAAAACTCACTGATAGAATCTAAAAATGCTTTTGAGACTCAATGAAGCTAACATCTTGAAACATAAGAAGTCAGAGTGTCAGTATGCAAACACAGGCCCAGGAACTTTTGAATCCACCTTAGGGCACATTATACTGTTTCAGAACAGGGTTAGGGGACTGTCTGCGAGTTAATAGACACAGTTCCCGCCCCCACAGACATGACAGTTCTTATTCCCTTTTATCTCCACATATAGATTCAGAAATTGAGCCTCAGAGAGGCACACTGAGGGCAGCTTCGATGGTTATCAGAAGCTCAGACTGAAGGTCACCTTCCTTTCCTTTGCTAAGTCCATCAGCCAGGAAGGAAAAATACTGCTTCCTCAAGAACCAGGAAAAAAAATGACTTTTTATATTTTAAACACTAATAAAACCTCCAAAAAGATGAATGACATAAGACTATAGCATTCTAGCTGAAATGGAGAAGTGTTCACAGAGGCAAATAATTCAGAGTATGAAGAATGTGCAGATGAAATCTTTCAGACACGACTCGTGGGCTGTTTTAGGCTGTTTGGGAATATCTTCAACCTCTTTCTAAGACAACTTGGAGAATTTCACATGGGGTAAGTGGTATTGGTTTGGGGGTTGAGCTTATGCGAAGCATTCAAAATACTAAATTGGGGGGTGGGTTAAAAAACATGCAGCAGAGTGGTCTTGGTAGTGCAGAAAAATGCGCAAAGGCTGACTACCTAGGGATGCACAGAAATGCTACTGCATATCACCGAGGACTTCCTACCGATCTCTGTCTCCAGATTTCTGGATTATGCACTCCATAACGGCTTGCTTTAGAAAAGGGAGTTTACACAGTGTGCAGATTTCCCCCCACCCACCTCACTGGCCACCGGATTCCCAGGACTCAAGTAAAGCCAAGAGCTCTATTTTATTTTTGGCAGTTTCGGTGGCAGCCGGTCAACTCACTTCACTTATTAAAAACATAAATAAAGCATGATGTTTATTTATTTACTTATATGAAAAAGTCACTTTCCTACCCTTCTCACCCCTGGCACATAGTACATGCTAAGGGTCTCCTGTCCCCAAAGGGCCATAATCTAGAAGTTGTATAAATACTGACAGTAAAAGCTGATGAGTGGAATGCTCGCTAATTCCAACTGGCATTAGCCCATTGCTGACGAGAACTTGGATCTCGGTGCAAGCTTTCAGATGAAAGGCCGGAGTGATGTGTATTCCACGGATGTGGCAGGACAAGGAGAGGTGGGAGATGAAAGCCTGAGCAGACAGAGGAGCAG
Organism: Apodemus sylvaticus; assembly: GCF_947179515.1. Classification (NCBI taxonomy): domain Eukaryota; kingdom Metazoa; phylum Chordata; class Mammalia; order Rodentia; family Muridae; genus Apodemus; species Apodemus sylvaticus. Next base: position 89,063,239 of record NC_067481.1, on the reverse strand, counting down.
ATTGTTGGAGACAGCACGAATGCTAAAGAGATGCCTTGGGACCCTCCGAATACAGCCTTCCCGTCATCCTTGACCCCATGGGCCTTGTACTCAAGGCTGCATGACAGGACCCACTATTTTCACTCTAAAGGACCTCCATACTTTTCTGTGTCCCCGGGCAAAGGTGGGACAGGTCTGTCACATTCCTGTGTGGCCCAGCTGGATCCCCCAAGCTGGTAGCACAAAGTGTTGACTGGTTTGTTCAACGGCTAGGAGAATTTCCCTTCACTCAAAGCTCTCCACCCACACTTCAGTTCCGGCAATAAGAAAGATGTATCCGCTCTCAGGGTTTTCACATTCCCTCCTTAAAACCGTCCCATTTGAAATGTTTGGATGGGACTTTCATGCTTAAGGAAACAGAGGGGTTGGTGAGATGGCTTAGTTGAGTAAATGTTGCCACACAACCATGGGGACCTGAGTCCATTCTCCAGAACCCATGTAAAATCGTCAGGCACGGTCTTACGTGCTTGTAATCCCAGGGTTTGGTAACAGAGACAGGTGGTCGCGTGGAACTTACTGGTTAGCCAGCCTGGCCTAATGGTTTAGCCCCAATAAAAATATTGAAAACCAATACAGACAAGCCGAAAAGCAAACCAAACAAATGTGAAGCTACTTCACTTATTCTGATTACGCAGACTCCATATGGAAAAGCATGTGAAATTAATTGGGAATTTAAATGGCTGTAATCGTAGTGTCTTCAGACATGCTTTCTTAATAGGAACGATCTTGGTTGAATTTTGTGGCAGATTTCTGTACTCAAAACTATAAAGTCAAAATATCTTGTGGGTCATGACATCTAAAAATGGGCTGCTGTGGCAGAAAGGACTGATTAACCTACACCATATCTATCTATCTATCTATCTATCTATCTATCTATCTATCTATCTATCGTTTTAACCAATTCTGTTCTGTTGTCAAGAGAATGTGTTTCTCCTGGCCCATCGGGGCCAAGCTGGGTTCCTCCAGGTCTCCTCCTCCCGACTCTCTCCATCATTTCCTAGTCTACTCTGTTCTGTAGCTATGCCACACTGTGCACTTCCCCAATCTTTCTTTCCAGGTCTACAGATCTTTAAGGTCAGGGGTTATGTCCCAATCTTTTCCAGATCCAGAGCCTCACACTGAGTCTCAACAAAAAATGAGAGAATTCTCTGTTTAGAAAGCTGAGGAGTAGGTTTGAACACAGAGAACCCATCTGCACCCCAGTAAGCTATTTTGGAAGCTGTTCCTCACCTACCAGCATGTATGGATCCCACCAATCTCTCTCTCCATGCTGCAGTGTGGGGGCAGTGGAGAGAGTTCCAGGGGTATGCGCTTTAGGATCAGAGAAAGGAGCTGAGGTAGGATGCAGAGAAAAACCCTAACAACCTCCCAGGTTTTGAAGCTAAGAAACCAGGCCAGGAGAAACACATTCTCTTGACAACAGAACAGAATTGGTTAAAGAATACAGCTGGGATGATGGGTCCAAACAGAGAGAAACATTTCTGTGAAAGGAAATGACCATCTAGTTCTTTGGATATATTCAGGACATCTTCACTGTTGCTTTTGGCTCTAGGAGCCCAGACAAGAAAGGACTAGCTTATATAACAACCTCCCAGGTTTTGAGCCTAAGAAACATCTGCCAAGATGTTTACCTCTGAAGTTGATATTCTTTACTTGTCTGACGGTAAGAAAAGCTATTTCCACATAGGCACTCGTGACTCAATGACAAAGACACATGTAGAGAAATATGCTTGTTAGGTGAGCTTGTCGGTATATAGCTATCTCATAGAAGTCATACAGTGATATTTGGTGTAGGCTAGTTACTCCATGGGGCCTCTTGATATGGCCAGATGATGAGGTAAACACAAAACATATGAGGTTGATGTTGTTACAGTGTAGGGAACTGTTCACAGTAAACACTTTCTATATGTAGGGAAGGAGCACATTGTAAAATCTGAATTAAAAGTACGTATGCAGAGCGGTAACACAGTCATGTATTACCAAGCATTGTTACTATACACAATCATTCAGTTATGCTTCCACATGAATAGTGGTGTAGTAAGGGTGTTTACTTCTATGTCACCAAAGACACCATAGAGGAGGGCATCATGCTATGGCATCTATGATGGCTACTTTCACTCTCTAGATAGATACTATCTAGAATAGCTCAAGAAGAGAATATCAATTAGAAACAGCCTAGACCAGGTTGCCCTATTAGCACATCCAAGGGTGGTTATCTTTATTATGTTAATTGGAGTGGAAAGGGCTGTCCACCATAGGTAGTAAGATCCTCTAGACAGGAGATCCTGAACGATGAGCTATATAGAAAATGGCCTAAACACAAATTGTATGTGAGTCAATTTATCTTTCTCAGCTTCTGGACCATGGATTGAGTGTGACTAGTTATCTAAAGCTCCTGCTGTGTGACTTGCTTGCAAAGACATACTGTAGTACTGCAGCCTATGATCCAAAATCAATACTTTATCCCCCAAGTTATTTTATCAGGAAATTTTATCACCACAATAGAAACAAAACTTAGACGACATCACATTACCTTAGGTATAAGTCACAAGCCATTTTTCAATCCCATCACATTCTTAAGAGACTGGAAAAAAAACCCCACATGCAAACATAAAATTCAAAATATACTAGGGCATAGCTTAATGCTAGAGCATGTACCTATCATATGCCTAGAACCAATCCCCAGGACCACACAAAAGGAAACCAAACAGAAAATGACATGGGATTACCATCATGTATGTGACGCATGGATGCTCCAAAATGTTGCTTATGATACGCAACCACATGTGGCCATAGCTCAGGGTTAACGCCCCCCCTCCCTGAATAACAGTTTTTGGTCTTTATACTGACAGTGAGAAAATCTTGTGCTCAGAAGACTAGAAATCCCAAACAAGAAGGTGGTATACATAGAACCAAGTAACTGAGTCAAGAGGCAGGGGCCTCTTGCTCTGACTTTCTCTCTTTTCCAGTCACTTAGAAGAGAACACACCTAACAGACTTCTCTGTGCTTCAAACAGAAGCAGAAGATATCAGAAGCGAGACATATGGTGAGGGTCCAAGACCCTCCAGACATGCCACTTCCTTCCTAGCGTTCGAGGGAGCAACGGTAAAACACCCTTGCCTCCTCTACAAAGAACAGTGCAGCTCTGGCTGGCTTGGTGCTAGAACAAGAAAAATCAAGACTCTTTCATAAAGGAGCCATAGAGAAAAAGTGTCTGGGGCACGTGGAAATCCCTACACACGGTTTCCATCCCTGCTGATGGAGAAAAGGCTTTGTGAAACCTTCACTTCCGTGTCCTACACTTATTACAGCACAGGCAGCAAGTGTCAGAAGGCGAGGCCAGGATGGCCCTTACCTCCTTAGGGTTAAGCTTCAATGATTTGATGTTTCCTCTGCTCAGTCGGGTTATGAAAAAATGTCCACATCTTGTGCACAGGACCGCTCATTCACTTGTGAAAAGATAAATCCAGGCCTTGTCGCTAGAGAGATCGTATTCATAACAGTTCTGAACTATACCACATGGGTCTCAATATTAGGAATGTGGATGAGGAGAGAGGAAATGAGAAAGTGAAAGATTAGAAGAAAAGGGTTATAACAAGGGTGTGTGAACATGCCTTCATGCCTGTACATGTATGAGCATATACATGGGTATGGGTATGTATACATGCGCAGCTTCAAATCATACTTGTATACGTATGCATATGCACATGCTTCTATAATCATGATGATACAGCATATGTGTGCAATTGAGTTGTATGTGTACACACACATATGTGCATGTGTGTATGTGTAGGGGTATGGAGTGTAGATGTGCTGGAGTTTTGTATTATACAAATACTATACTATAAAGTATGTGCATGGATTTGTACACCTGAGTGTGTGTATGTGTCTGTGTGTGTGTGTGTGTGTGTGTGTGTGTGCACTCCTGAGTTTGTTGGCACATATATGCATATGTTATCATTTGTGTGGGAGTATAGAGTACATGCATATTGTGCTTAAGTCTGTGGGTTTCCTATGCCTGTGTGAACTTTCGTGTTGGTATACAAGATCAGTAATGTGCTCATGCCCAAACTAGTCAAGTGATTCAGCATGAAGACAGTATAAGCCAAATTAACTAGGAAGCTGTAAGCAGAGGGCTCTCAGCCAGCTTTGGCACCAAAGCCCAGAGGGAGTACTACAGGCTGGGAGCTAAGAAGCAGCTTCCTGACTGCTGGCCTGCTGATTTGGCCCCTTACCCCAATGTTACATTTTAGAATAGAAGAAAAATAACATCTTCATAAGGGGTAGAAAGCACAGCAGATGCTCTGGAAATTTAGTGCGTTCTAGTAATCATAGGCAAGGAGGAGGCACATTCACTGAAGGATATAAACTCCGTCTTACTCCCTCCCATTAAATAGACACATGTACATACACATACACAGGTGTACTTATATACACACATAAGCTATAAGCATCTCTGGCCCAAAAATAGTTTTGTAGATGCTCTTAGGTTTTGGGATACATGCTCAGATGTTTCCAGCAAGAAGACACTGAAATCTACCCCCAGAATGAGGCCATCACTTAATAAGGGAAATATGTGCACGCTAACACATAGAGGTGCCTGCTGAAAGAAAGATTCCATCATTTTAGAGCACACAAATTGTTTTCTTCGCTCAGCTCCTACTGGGGCAGAACACTGAAAAAATAGATTCTAATTTGCTCACGTATAGATTCATGTTTTATTCTGTGTTCAGGAAAGTCTCTTTAGTCATGGGCTTTTGTTGCCTTCTGGGGTTTGAGGCTTTACTGAAGCTATGCATATAGTTTGAATAAGACGCTGAACACAGCCACAGAGCTGGTTCCTAAACCAAAAAATAGGTGCCGGCATCCCAGGGGCCAGGCTCTCTAAAAAAAAGAAGGTGATGCTTTTTTTTTTTCCCAACAGGGAAGATTGTGACATGGTTATGGAAGTCATAAATTGACCAAGTTATACAAGTGCTAAATATTAGATTAGGAGAATTACTCAAAGGAAGAAAAGCACCCTGCTTCCTGCACTGTAAGACCCCCACTGGCTTTCCTCACATTTTCTAACATACATTTTGGAAATGAGGATTAAATTTGTAGTACACATTGAATTTCTCCCCCAAACCTCTTAGGCACAAAACAATCGTATAATTGATAATGCCTTAAAACTTGTTCATGTGTAATACACGGTGAAAACAGAGTTGTGAGATATTAATAATTTCTGCCTCTCTGCCACGCTAAGATTATTCCTTAAATGCAGCAATTCGCTGGCTGAGGCTGAGAAATGGAAGTGCAGCCTCATTTGGGGGTTAATTAAGATGGAGTTGATTGAAGCTTAACCCACTTCATCTTGTCCTGAGGTAAGGATGAGTGAAGTTTAGTCCTTCTCTTAAAAGGATGCTCTGTTAACAAGCAAACCTCTTTTTTCCCTGGATACAATACAGATTAAAAAATAACAAAACAAATTTGTACCACAGATACATTTTAAACAATGTATCGAAATAGGTCAAGACTCATTTGGGAGGGAAAAAAAAATCCATCTTTTTTCCCTTCCTGCCCCCAAACTAAGTGAAGAGAAAGAATAGCAGGGAAAGAGGGCGCTGTGGAGTGTGGACAGCTTGCCTGGTTAAGGAACTTAAGCTTGCAGGACCTTGAGGTTCAAAGCTACCTTGCAAGGATGGGTGGATGGCTAGGATGGAAGAAGAGATTACAGGCAATCGGAGAGGGAAAAGCTGACGAGAAGAGGAGGCGAGCAATGCTGAGCAACAGTGACCGGACCCAGCTGATCTTCACAGACAGCACTGAACACGTGCTGGAGAGCTGATGCCGAACAAAGAGTTGGCCGGATGTATGGAAGATGACGGACTGTCAACAGTCAAGAAGGCAGCTGGAAATACTGGCTGAGGGAGCGATGCCGAAAGAGATGGGAGAGATAAACTAGCTGCCGCGCATGGAAGAGCCAACGTTCTACAAACTTTGGTGCCAAAGGACTGGCTCTCCTGCCAGTACTCTCCGACCAGAATGGATGTCAAAGAGCTTTTTCTGATATGGACAGAAATCTAATCCTTCGGCGCTCCCCACCCAGCAGTCCTGTGCTCAACGTTTGGTAGTCATCTTTGATGCTTTTGGTCCTCCACTCACTGGAGCGCGTTCAGCGACTGGGATTGGACTCACTAACACTTCCTCTTAAACATGCTCATCTACATTTCCCCATCTCCAGAGCTGCAAGCGCTGAACTGGTGGTTAATTACCAAAGATCGTTTTCAGGCTTGACTCCGAGAGTTCAGACAACATTTGCCACTTACTGACTGGGAGACCTTGAAGTGGGTAAAAAGGTCATCTCTGTAGGCTGGTTTCCTCATCTGTTACATTGGTGCCTGATATCATGGGACTCCTCTGGGGACTGAAGAAAATAACCCAGGATAAACACTGAGTTATTACCTATGATACTTAAGAAATATTCCTAACGATCTGCAGGATTCCTAGCTAACCAGGTGCTGTATTGTTACCCTTTCTACCCCATTCCAGAGATCCTATTCATCTACTCACTAGATCACCATGGTAGCTCCTGCAACCCCTCCCACTAGTCTGTCTTCATCTTAATCCTGTTTCCTGTATGTCTGCTCTAGCAATCTTCACTTGAAAGCTTGGCTATGTCATTCACTTGCTGAAAACCCCTCAGAGGTCTTTCAACATCCTCAGGCTAAGGTCTTGATTTATTACTCTTGAAAACCTCCCCTTCCCTGCTCCCCACCCCCATTCCCGTCCTGGCTTTCTCCTTGATGCTGCAGCAATTCTGGCATGATCCTTCCCAGAAGACTCCAATGCTTCTCATGGTCACTCCGGGGTTTGCAATGTCCCCATCACCAGACTGTAGCTTTGTCTGCTACTAACATTTGCCCCTCATCAGTCCTTGTGCTCCTGTGGCCAATGGCACCGAGTTTGTGTGTTTGTGTGCGTGCTGAGTGTGGGTGCGTGTGTGCATGAGTGTGTGCATGTGTGTGTATGAGTGTGTGTTTGTGTGTGTGTGTCCATTTTCAGAGACTGAAAACCTCTTCCCGCAAATAGTGTGAATTCATTGTGTATTTGCGTTTGCGTGTATATAGGATACATGCATATTTGAACTGAATTCAAAAGAATATGTTAATGATGCCATTAGGGTCTTTGAGTGGTTATCACTATACAATTTTGGCACATGAGGAGTTAAATTATAACCATCTACCCCCACTTTTCTCCTTTTTCATTTGATATCTTTAAGTCCTTATATCACTTACTTTTGCCACAAGTACATCTTTGGGATGTAAGTGATAAAAATGGGTCTCTTACTCACAAGTTTGAGAGCCCATTAGCCTCATTTTTATATACCTGGCTTTCTTTTCTGAAATCTATTAGAGAAGCTACAGATGCTTGACCAAGTTAGACCCAAACAAGCATGTCTGTCTCTCTCTTTCTGTCTCTCTCTCTTTCTGTGTCTGTCTCTCTCTTTCTGTTTCTCTCTCTGTGTCTGTCTCTCTCTTTCTGTTTCTCACTCTGTGTCTGTCTCTCTCTTTCTGTTTCTCTCTCTCTGTGTCTGTCTCTCCGTTTCTCTCTGTGTGTGTCTGTCTCTCTCTTTCTGTTTCTCTCTGTGTGTGTCTGTCTCTTTCTTTGTGTTTCTCTGTGTGTGTGTGTCTGTCTCTCTCTTTCTGTTTCTCTCTCTGTGTGTCTGTCTCTCTCTTTCTGTTTCTCTCTTTCTGTCTCTCTCCTCTCCCTCCCTCCCCCTTTTCTATTTCCATCTCTTGAGATAGACATCTCTGTCATTCTTGCTCCTGTTTACTCTCTCATTTGAGGGACTCCTAATAGTCATTGGCTGGTCTCTCAATGGGGGAAATGTGTGACTGTGAGCAGTCAATAACTCTATTCTGCCAAGTGGACCATAGACCAAGAAAAGTCACTTTGCAAAGAAAGGAGGTGGAGGAAGATACACAGGGATGAAGGCCTCGTGAGGCAGCTGGACAGCAGGCTTGTCCCTTCTGCCAGCTTTCCCTCACTCCAGCTGTCAGGATGCAAGAACAAGCACCAATTAGAGCCATGCTGTGGACAGCTCCCATCTCCTCTCCTGGCTTTTACTCGGATTTTACTCTTCTAAGTGTTGTGGACATTGGAGTTAAGTATATATTTATATTCCACCATGAATACCCAGCTGTCAGGAAAGAGACAACACGTTTAGCATCCAAAATGGCCTGGATGCACTGACGGGATTACATGAAATGAAATTCAAATAAGATAGATACAAAAAAATTACACTTAGGAGAGGAAAAATAAATTCTATAAAAACTAAATAGGAAAGTGCTGGGGAGAAAATTACAGGAGAAAATCAAATAACCTGGGGCTAAAAGAGGACCACACAGTGAACTCACACTGGGGCGAGGAGTGACTATAGAGCAGGCAAGGGACCCCGTCACAGGTATATGTCACTGAAGGAGAGTGGTCAAGGAGAAATGTCCTCCTCTCCTCACCCCTGGGGCTGCCTCTTGAACTCAAAAAACAGGTTTGGATACTACAACTGGATTCAGATCCCCAGGGCCAGGGAGGAGCGCACAGTGATTACAAAGTTCAGCTTGGTTTCTGAACAGGCGTGGGAAGTGATATACTCACCCAATTCAGGGGAAGACAGAGAAAGAAGGCTTTAGGCTATCTGCTAAGCACCCACGAAAAGGTAGCATTTGTACAGAAAAGGACACCACGGCTTTACTCTTTTCATATTTATAATTTACACTCATGTTTTGTTTCATGTCATATAAAAATGCTTTGACACACAGGGTCTTACTCAATGGAGGCAGTGACCTCAATTCCATAGCGCAGCACAGCAATTGTGCATCTGTTGTCCAGTGCAGCACAATGCGTGGAGGTAGGCAAAGGGGACCGGGCTGAGAAGAGACCCTCAGGTCACATAAGCACTCAGAGGCCTCATTTGCTTGCAGGTCCTTTATCTGAATCCTCAGCAGCCCTGATGCTGGTATGTGAAGACACAGAATGTAGGATCTCAACAGAAGATTTATTTGCCATGTATGGAAGTGATCGGTTTCATATCTACAGTACATTCTACGTGACCAGCTGTCCCTAAAGCAAAGTGGCCTGAAACTATAACCAAGCTGCCTATCTTCCTAAGAGAAAGGATGAAGGCTTTGATGAGCAACTACAGTCTTGCCAGCTATATTGTGTAATTCTACACGCATGAAGACTGTCCCCAGCTCGAAACCAGGGCATATAGTAAACATACAGGGTATACAGATGTAGCAAGTACTAATCATTTGATGATAGACTACATACTCATATTTTCTCTCCCTTACTCCCAGTCATCCCTCCTTCTCCCTCACCCTGACACCGCAGGTTTCCAGAACCTTGGCTTCTTACAGCAGTGATTTTCAAAACAGAAGGCAGCAGAGATAAGTCTGAATATGCTCTTATATTTCCTCTTATTCTTTATTTTAATGAGATCAAATGGCATGATGTCATATTCATCTCAGGTCAACTCACTCCTGATTGAAGACAAGATTGACTTGTCCACCCAGCCCTGGACTACATATCAGCATGTCATAAACTGAAATATATAAAAAAGCAACAAGGATATCCTGATCATATACAGAGGACCAGAAAACTCTGGACATTACACTATATTCCTTGATATTATGAAAAATAGTCAATAACATTCTGATATTTTGATAAGTCTCTAGATAAAATTTTTCTAGGTTGCTGGGATCTCCCCTTATAGGCCATTGCTACCGCTGGGGCAGGCTCAAGGACATTGAAGAGACCACAGCTCTCTTGTGTGCATAGGTATAGATGTCTTTGTTCTATCCTGGCAACTGACACCACAGACTCATGGATGGTGGCAGTGAGATTGCTTGGGATCCTAGGTAGCATTCAGTATTGGGTTCTAGGGTTTTTCAACCTTGATTACACACTAAAGTGTATGCCGTCATTATTAGTGCTGCCTTAAACCACATTGTTGAGATATAAGACATGCAAAAGGCTGCATTTATTTAATGTACACAACTTGATGAGTTTGGAAATGGGTCTACACTGTGAAACTATCACTACAATCAATACTGTAAACATATTGGCAGCAATTTCTTGGATAGGGCCCCAAAAGCACAGGCAATAAAAGCAAAAAATAGACGTTGAATGTATCAAGTTAGCAAGCTTCTCCACACAGCAAAGAAAGCAATCAACACAATGGAAATGCGGTCTAAGAAATGAGAGGAAATGCTTATGAGACATGCAACTGATAAAGGCTTAATATATCAACAATAAAAGCAGGACCCACAATTCAATAGCAAAGCGAATCTTAATGTTCTGATGAAGAAAATGGCAAATGCATAGAAGAAAGAGATGCTTGCCCAGAGAAGATTCAAGGATTCAAGGCAGGCACACAGAAAGGGGCCGGAATTACTAATCCACCAGAGAAATTTAAATAGAAACCACAATGAGATGTCACTCTGCTAACTTTTTTTTTGTAATTTTTTTTAAGGGTAAATTTAGAGGAAGCTATGAAAAAGAGAGAACCTTTGTAAACTGTGGTTAAGATTGTAAACTGGTAATTCTCAAACACCGAACATAGAGCTTCATCATGATACAGTGACCTATGTCTGTGAATGCATTCAGAAGGACTCACATCAGGGTTTTAAAGAGGTGCCTGTACCTCTGCGCTCACTTAAGCATGATTCATAGTGATCAGAAAATGGAAGTCACCTAAATGCCCATGAATGGCAAGGAAAACGGGGTGCAGGCTTCCATGGGATGTCATTCAGCCGCAGGAGGGTGAATGTCAGGTGGGGCAGCTTGGATGAACCCAAGCAGTATGCTAATATATTCCAGAAATAGAAGTATAAATAGTACAGCATCGCTCTCATAAACGATGTCAAATGTAGTCATGGTCCTAGAAGCAGAGGGAGTAGGATCAGGACACAGTGAGAGGTGGAAAGATGCTAATGAAGAAGACATTCTTTCAAGTTGTGAAGGCTGGTACCTTTTAATAACAGCCTTCTGCATTAGGTCCAAGACACCTCTCTGTGTCCATGAAGAGAAGCCCCCACGGAAGTGTCCTGAATAGACTGCGTTCTAACCCGAGTTCTAATATAACTGAGTTCTAGTTGAGGGTTAAGGCCATCCATACCTTCCCTCCCACTCCAGCTAATAGCAAAGCTTTATGGTCCACCTGCTCTGAGCTTTTTATCTAGAAATGAATTTTGGAAGTAGACAAGGCATTGGGAAGATGCCAACATCAGAAAGGGTCATGAATCTAGACCAAACCTCTATCCAGAATAGTCAAAGCAGTAAGTCAAACATACTCAACCTTATTTATCCCTCTTTTTCTATCCTTTTAAACAATAACATTACAGAAGTCAAGGCTGTGGTCTTAATAATTACTCCACCTGTCTTTCTGTTCGATGGTTGTCTATTGATATTAAATGATTGATCATCTATTTTGTGTTCAGCAATGTTCCACACCTATGCTCACAGAATCACGACAATCACATTCGCTTAGAGGGTGAGTGTGGTGGGCTCAAGTTTTTCTTTTTTTGACACTTGCTATGAAAGCAGTTCTTTTTTTTTCTCTCTCACCCCAATGTACACAAAGCCCAGGGGCAGGCAGAGCACAACAAGGGTTGGTCTTCTGAGGGCATGCCTATAAACTCAGAGCAACACATAGCTTGACAGAGACTTTTACCAACTTGAAACTGCTCAACCCCCAACATCAATGATGCCTTCCACAGAACTGTCATGGAGTAAGAATAGACTCACCCCAGACCCATCTCCCTCCATTCCATTCCCCTCGTCTAAACTCACTCTTTGTTTCTGCACTCAGTGTGGCTCACCTGCATCAAAGCAAAGGCATCATTTTTTTTCAGCATTAAGAATCACAACCTAGAGATAATACACACACACACACACATACACACACACACACAAATTAAAGTATTCAAGGCCCAAAGAGCCGATTCTTTCAACCTCCAACAACATGGAAGCAAGAAGCAAAACCATTTAACCTCCACAAGGTCACTGCAATTCAAAGTCACTCTAGGCACTTGTTATTCAAAGGCTGCTTTGTCCTTGATTTTGGTGGCCTGTGCTGGCCTCTTCCTTCTTGTCACTGCTGGTCCTGTGCTCAATCGTGTGCCACCTAATATTGCTATTTAATACTTCTGCTAGAATATATTTTATCTCACTCATTGTGGAGTTGGGTGAGGGCAGAGCGCTATTTTATGAGAGACATTTGCTATGCCCCGCATAGAATGACTTCACCTAAAGTACTAATTTCTGCATAGTAGGCTTTGTGTTAAATGCATTAGCTAGACCAGATAAGGCTGGTTGCACTATGCATAGGTTAAACCTCTCAGAAAACAAGAACGTGGTTAAGAGAAACACGTGGCCAGGATTCCACGCAGAGAAATGACCTGTTGTGGCAAATAAGAATCACATCTCTGTACAGGGAGGAACCAGATTGCAGAAGCAACTAATAAGGTGCTTTAGGAAAGCAGATGGAGAAGGGACTCAAGGGCACCTGCTACTGACCCCCGACATCTCATACTGTGAAGATGGTCAGCTGAGGGGCTGAAAGTTTCAAATGAGAATTCACAACAGGCTTGTTGTCTGAGGTACTTCAACCACACGGTCCTATGAGGAGGCTGCTTGAGAAATGCCTGGGAATAGGGCTGTACCGTTAAGTGCTTCTCCCTCTTCCTCTGCCAAGACGCAGTCATTGTTATCTTCCTCTCTATTCCCTCCATCCCACTGTGTTGTTGTTCAGGCTAAGAGCAAGAAAGAGAAAATAAACACCAACAACCATACAAACCAAAGTATATACTTTGATGGGGAGGAAACCAAATCTTTGTCTCTTTTTAATTTCTCATTGAACCAAGTGGGGTCAAAACTATTTGCACATGTACAACACAAGCCCTATGCCTAAGGCTCAGGGAACATTTGGGAAGACAGGCAGAAAGACTGTAAGAGCCAGAGGACCCAGACATCTGCTGGGAGACTGTAACCTATAGATAGGACAAGGCAGCTAGACCCATGAGATCTCAACAATAGGGCTGCCTCAACAAGTTCTGAGCTATGTCAAGACCACTGATAAGTCAATGTGGATGGAATAAATCTCACAGGTCTTCAAGCTTAGATGAAGAGCTGCAGGCCATTAATGACTGGTGAGAGGGAGAATTAGTCTTCACCAGGGATGAGCCCACTGATTGGTTATCCATTATCAAGTGTTTAAGCCCTAAAAAACATAAATATATAAAAAGCAACCCTAAATGGACTTAGCAGGCTATATGTGCAATCCATCCATTTACATATATATGTTATTGAATTATTACTATTATTATACTATATATACATACAATGATAATAATTTGATAACAAGAGAAATTGAGTTTGAGAGGGAGTTAGGGGGCATGGGAGTTATTGGAGGGAGGACAGGAAGTATAGAGAGCAATATAATTACATTTGGTTAAAAAATTAAGTATATATATATACATATACATATACATATACATATACATATACATATTACATAAATACTAAAATACTATTTGTTATATCACACCGGAAAGTCGAAGACAATTTATTCTAAATGAATATATCAAAGAGACTAGACTAATTAGTGTTAATTCAGTGGGTTGCTTGTTGGGCTCTGTTCTTTTCTGAAAAACAATTCTGCTTTCATGTAAAATATATAAAGTGTGGCTTCTTCCTTATTGAAAAAGGAAAGATCTTTTCTGTAAACCAGGTGTCTTTAAGTGCATGTTACACACAGCTTTGGGCTGGATATTTCTGGACAAAATGTAAAAACATGCCAAACATTTGTGGAATATGCTTGGCTATGAGAAGACTAACAGGTCTGTCTGACTGGGGTATGCACATCTCTACTTAAGGTAGTCTGGAACAGAGAGAACAGAAACAGGAAGAGATGGAGAGTAAGGGGGAAAGAATGAGAACTCAGCATGCGATGAGTTTGGAAGAAGATAGAAGTTCCTCTAAGCATTTACTAGCCAAGAGATTCACACTGTGGAGAAAGTAGACATTTCCTCATTAATGGGAAATCCACCTGTCCTGTAGATAGAGGGAACACTCAAACCAGGACATCAGTGCAGAAACAAATACCTTGTCAAGCCAGAGATAGACACTGGAGATGGATAACAGAGCAGGCAGGGGCAGGGGACAGAACTTTCTAGAAAAAATGACATGTTATTAAAGGCCAGGTTGTCCTGCCTGGGGTTTGGTTATTCACGGGTAGTTCAGGGGTGACTTCCTCCCTATAACTGAATGAATGGGGGCGCTGTGTAAGTTGTCTGCCTGTGGAACAGACTACCCTGCCAGTCTGCTCCAGCTGATGCTAGGATCTACTTCTCATTTCATCTACCTCCTTGTTTGATGGATAAGGACATATTATCTTATAAGAGGCATTTACTCTGGCCTGGAAGGAGAATATGTGTCATATACACCTTTCTTTGGTATTTCGTGGCCCTATTTTTCTACAGAAAATAAAATCCGGCCCCTTCCCAGCTCATTTTTGAAGACAGAGAAGGTACCTTACAGTTTTCGGTAACTGTTGCCATCTTCAAAGTGGTGTGAAATTCCTCAAATTGAATAAGCCTAATGAGGTAATTAAAGTGAGCTACACAGATACCAAAACCAACATTCTCTGGGAAGAAATTACATATATGAATTAACATTTAAAGAAACAAGTTTACCTTTAATTCTTTGAGGATAGTATAACATATGCACACTTTGTCCCTGACAAAGGTCACTTGAAAAATTACCAGCTAGCATTAAGATACAAAAATTTATATAGGGAGACCCTTGACCAGGGCACAGCAGAGAATAATGTAATATGATGATGATGATGATGATGATGACGACAATGACGAAGACGACAGTGATGATAGACAGATAACAAGATTGATATAGTGTCCGCTAAGAACCAAAGACTTGCTGTCTTAGTCAGAGTTTCTAATCCTGCACAAACATCATGACCAAGAAGTAAGTTGGGGAGGAAAGGGTTTATTCAGCTTACACTTTCCACATTGTTGTTGATCACCAAAGGAAGTCAGGACAGGAACTCAAGCAGGTCATGAAGCAGGAGCTGATGCAGAGGACATGGAGGGATGTTCCTTACTGGCTTGCTTCCCCTGGGTTGCTCAGCTTGCTTTCTTATAGAACCCAGGACTACCAGCCCAGGGATGGTACCACCCACAAGGGGCCCTCCCCCTTGATCACTAATTGAGAAAATGTCTTACAGCTGGATCTCACGGGGGCCTTTCCTCAACTGAAGCTCCTTTCTCTGTGATAACTCCAGCCTGTGTCAGCTTGACACACAAAACCAGCCAGTACACTTGCCAAACAGTTTATGTACATATCAATGTAGGGAACCTTCAGAACTCTCTCTGAGCATTAAAAATTATTTAATTAGATGCCATTTGTCTAAAATTAATTAAATATTTATTATTTAAATCTCACTCTTACCTTTAAAAGAAGGACCTAAGAATCAGAGCTCAGCTTTCGTGGCCAGAGCCTCACATGCAGTTGTGGGGAGCAAAGCCCAAGGGATTCCCACTCTTCAGGCCAGAACTACAAGACTTTTGATTTTCACTCCTTGTCATGGACCTCAGCAGCACACAAAGCAAGGATAAGTATTTGCTCCCTTGTGCTAATGCCATGCAGAGTAACTTAACCTCCTAGACCAAAACATATTAACAATTGCTGCCTCTCAAACCAGTTCAGAATATTCATAGCTTCATGCTCAGGCAGGTTCAATCTAGCAGGAGCCTCATTTAACAATGACTTTGCAATTTAAGCAAAAACTCTACATCCTGGCGGGGAGGGTGGACATCATGATGAGGAAAAGCACACACAGTGGAAACAGAAATTTACATCTTGTTCAGCTGTGCCACATTTCTTCTGCACATTTTTCTAGCATCTGCTGTTGAGAAAGCACTACCGGTCATACTGATAAAAGGTGCCAGTTGCGTCATTTCTATCATAAGTTTTTTTTCCCCCACCTGAATCATTCCTGTTTATTTTCTTTTGAAACTAAAATTAATTTACGTGCTATTCTTCCTGGAGTTCCAACATGCTCTCCCACCCCTGCCCCGGTCCTGGCCCCCAACTCTAAGATAGAGACCATTCAGTGTGCTCAGGCTGAACCAA